>NC_091133.1:129373305-129603305 GCF_040183065.1 Periplaneta americana
AATCCTATTCAGATTATAATTTATTCAATGTCATTTAGGGTATAAATTCTGAGTTAAGTGCGTGTTTTCTTTTTATGACGTGCAGACAGACTTTTAAATCAAATGAATTTGTAGGTTTTCCTATTTTTTAAATAAATTGATCATTAGCTAATAACTTTTTCATCGAAACTCCTCATCAACTGTGGTAAATTAAAGTAGCGTAACATTAGCAACTATTTAAAAACAGTCTTCTTCTAAAATGCAAAGTAAATTGAAGATAACTTTGCTCTTTTATTATTTTATAAATGCACTGTTAAAAATTATTATTTCAAATAATAGTATAAATTAATCTAATAATGATAATATTATGCTTTTATGCTTTATAAATAATATTAACTGCCACTTTTATAATAATGGAGATATGTTTTGAGTTTAGATAATGTTCCTTTATGAAGAAGAAGAAATATGATAATTGCAGCTCTCCACAATAAGTTAAATTTATTAATTTTCATTGTCTAATAGGTCTATAATTTTTTACTAGAGTGTTTAAATTCAATATTTTTGCATTTATTTTTAACACTATCTACTAAATTGAACGCTTCATGTTAGTAACAAAGAACACTATCTCCAAAATGTGTTAATTTTTAAGACAATATTAAATATTTCTAGAAAATATGTATTGTATTGTCTTTAACGTTATATTTTATATATATGGTTTAAATTTTATCAACATATCTCTTAAATTAAAGCAGTAACATAAGAAAATGTACACAATTAAACTGTTTTTTGCCTCTCCTGTAAAGTTGTGATTTTGGAGTTAGTGTAACAAATAGTTTACTATTAGTTTTTTTTTAAGTTCAGACAGAATGTAAAAACAGTGTAGCAACAAATGTGTGTAGTATTGCATTACTGCAAATGAGCATACTGAATAAAAAGGGGAAATGATATGAAAAAAATATAATATAATATAATATAATATAATATAATATAATATAATATAATATAATATAATATAATGTAATCTATATATATATATAATTTGAAATAGTAATGGAAATTACTGGAAAACAACTGAACGGATTTTAGTAAATGACTCCTCATTTTGAAGCTTGGAACCAAAGATTTTTCAGAAAAACAGTAGTTTTCAGTGAAATGTCAATTTTCCTACATCATTTTCGTATTTTCCAAAATCCATCTTTCGTCAGTTTTGAGAACTAATTTATTGCATTTCAGAATAAAACAAAACACACACTACAATAAACAATAGACTATTACACGAAGGCCATGACCTACAGGATTGCTGACATACTTAGAGTTCAGATGGGTCAGATTCTTTCACATCATAATGCCAATATGTCGATCTTCATTTGTGTAATTTTTTGATAACGTATAAAAATAATTTACAAGTCTGATTCTCTGGTCTGTAGTTTTCCGAGTACAGCTGTGTATTCGATATTAAGAACTACAAAACTTAAGAATGTTTGGTGACATTATTACCATTAAAAATGAAATATTATTATAGTTAATGCTACACATAATGGTATACTGATGATATGAAAGTGAAATCTTTTCGGGCCTTAAGTAAGTAGACACATAGAAAGAAGATTTTATATTAGATCTTCATTTCTATAATATACTGAGTAACGGCTATATATATTCCTGAAAACTAGAAAACTTACGTTACAGCGTGGTCGATCGACGGATGTTGCGTCAACATTTGTTGAGACTATGAATTAGGAATGCCTATAACATCATCAACGTGAAGTTTCGATTTTATACACGACAACGTATAATCTCATAAACTTCTTTCCATCTGACTGTAGATAATTATTTGAAGAGAAGTAATATAATGAAAACGAGATACTAAGGTTATTGTTATGAACTTATCACTACTTGTATTAAACTTGTAGGATATGTGGAAATCAAACCACAGTATAGAGAACATATCTCTATACTGTGATCAAACAGTGGTTTTCTTCCTGCTCACAAGGAAGTAAAGCCATTGTTTAAAACTTCTGTCGTACGTAATTTTGACGTATAATAGATAAACAATTAATCCTCACTACTTTTCCCGCCAAGAAAGCACTTCCTTCTTCCAGCTATGCCTCCGTCTTTCAGTTGCTGACTATAGTAGTCGTGATAGCAGGTTGCAACTTACACGCTTGGCCAACTTATTATGAGATATAATTATTTGGAAGTGTACGTCAGATTTACGTATCAATAATATTAATAGAAAATTTTCTGTTAGTGCAGTTTATTTATTCCGTTAAGTGTGTTTTATCTAACAAAGTAACACTGGATGAAAACTTACGTGGTGATCGACACTACTCTGCAGATCATAGATGAAAGTTCAGATGATGACGCTGAAGCCAATGTAGAGATTGACTATATGAAACTTGTGACAATGACAAGGATCTAAGATACAGTAGGAGAGATTGAGAATCACGAAGAAAGCAAGCGAATGGAGAAAAAAGGCAAAGACAAGACAACAGGAGAAGAGCAGAGAAGAGAAGAGAAGAGAAGAGAAGAGAAGAGAAGAGAAGAGAAGAGAAGAGAAGAGAAGAGAAGAGAAGAGAAGAGAAGAGAAGAGAAGAGAAGAGAAGAGAAGGCACGAGGACACGAGAGCACGAGGGCACGAGGGCACCAGGGCACGAGGGTACGAGGGCACCAGGGCAAGAGGGCACCAGGGCACCAGGGCACGAGGGCAGAGGGGAGAGGGGAGAGAGGAGAGGAGAGGATATTTTCATAACTCTAACCTGCAATCCGCAATGACCTGAAATAGCTATTGCTTCACTCCCACATGTAAAACCGACTGATCGTTCTGACATTGTTACTTGCGTTTTTGTATTGGAACTCAAGAACTGAAGATGTATAGGTTAAATAAAAAGTATTTAGCATGAAGAAAATCAATCAATGGGGTAGGCCTATGTTTCATTATTATGGAAGCAAATAACTTCCAAAATGTCTGGTATTCTTCATTGGAAATAAATTTGAAAAAAAAATAATTTGAAATTGTAATGAACTTAGTTAGCAGCATTTGCTGCACAAGCCACTAGTACAATATAATATAATGAGGAGAAACGAGCAATCTACGTTCCAACCATCCCGTATTATAAAGATAAATACTAACTTCACGATATTAGTGTCACGGGATTGATGTTTGGAGCAAGAGGAACGATACCTAACTTCTCTTCTCAATTCTGTAAGAGCCTAGAACTGCACAAATCGTTTCTGAATGAACTGGCCCTCCGCATAATTAGAGAGTCAGTCAAACTTTTACGAAACCACCTAATTCAGTGTACTGAAAAAACTGACGCACCATTATCTTTTTTCTTTCTCTTATTAGCTTTCATTGCTTCTTTACTTGTAACTTCTTTTATTCTGTGAACTGCCATTGTTTGTTTGTTTGTTTGTTTGTTTGTGTACTTGTTTACTTTTTTCTTACTCTATTATCTTTCACCATCTATTTGTTCTTGTATTGTTTTGTATGCTTTGTCTAATGGCAGCCTCTAACTTGAGGAAGCTCAATATAATATAATATAATATATTACATAATAAAGTATAATATAATATAATGTAATATGATATAATATAATATAATATAATATAATATAATATAATATAATATAATATAATATAATATAATACATAATAAAGTATAATATAATATAATATAATATAATATAATATAATACATAATAAAGTATAATATAATATAATATAATATAATACATAATAAAGTATAATATAATATAATGTAATATGATATAATATAATATAATATAATATAATATAATACATAATAAAGTATAATATAATATAATATAATATAATATAATACATAATAAAGTATAATATAATATAATATAATATAATATAATATAATATAATACATAATAAAGTATAATATAATATAATGTAATATGATATAATGTAATATAATATAATATAATATAATATAATATAATATAATATATAATAAAGTATAATATAATATAATATAATATAATATAATATAATATAATATAATACATAATAAAGTATAATATAATATAATGTAATATGATATAATATAATATAATACATAATAAAGTATAATATAATATAATATAATACATAATAAAGTATAATATAATATAATATAATATAATATAATATAATATAATACATAATAAAGTATAATATAATATAATATAATATAATATAATATAATACATAATAAAGTATAATATAATATAATATAATATAATATAATATAATATAATATAATATAATATAATACATAATAAAGTATAATATAAAATAAAATAATATAATATAATATAATATAATACATAATAAAGTATAATATAATATAATATAATATAATAATATATAATGTAATATAATATAATATAGGCGAATACAGAAAAAGAAGCATCTTCTGCGGACCTCTGGAAAAAGAACTAAGGAAGAGACTAGTGAAGTGTTTTGTATGGAGTGTGGCATTGTATGGAGCAGAAACATGGACATTACGACATACTAACGTTTTCGCCCTTTGCAGGGCATCTTCAGGTACGAGATATAACAGATATCATCTAAAATCAATTACAAAATCTTTGCTTTACATTTGGAAATGACATAACCAGAGTAAAAGTATGAAATGGTGACAATATTAATCATCCAAAACAACATTAAAAAGATCATGTCAAATATTAAACAAATTAAAACGACGTAAGTTTGCATAGCTATGAAGTAATACTGAATACGTGATGTTGGCATACAAAGTAGATCTCAATACATTGGTGTCCTAAATATATTGTACTGTTGCCAATAACTTGTTGAAAGTGAATAGAGAAGCATACAGAGAGTAGAAATCAATGTGCTGATCATAGTAAAATCAATAAATTACTAGAAATATAAAAAGCCTGATATTACTAAATGTAGAGTCGTAATAGTAATATGCGTTACAAGAGCGGTATGTTGACGTTTTTATGTTCGAGGAAAAGATTAAAAAAGCGAAACGTAGTTGAGCTTTTTTAATTTCCGAGAACATGAAAACAAACATACCGCTCGTGTATCGTACATTATTTTGTGCGAAAATCGTTTATTACATACCTGAAAGAGGAATTTCTAATTAGTTGCAATGAAATCTCCATCTTGGTTTCTGCTCAATGACGGCAACTTTGGAAAACAAATATATCTATCTTCAACATTGTTCCTATAAAATGTTTTCTGTGTTTACTATACTGCAGCAGGCCGTGATATACGTCTGTCTTTTTTTTCCCCAGTCTATGATGAGTCTGGAATCTTGTTGATTTTTTCACGGCTTCCTTAATGTTGCTTTGCATTACAAATGCAGTAACTTTTGTGGTGCTGTAGAGTTTACTTAATTTTTGCAAATATTTAAAAACAATAATTAACAGTGCAATTTTGGTGAAATTGCAGTGATAAGTTTCCAATTTATAAAACGTCTTTAAAAATAAAATGTTAAAAGCCTAAAGCAGTAAAATGAATATGACGCTTAAGCGGTAAGAATAGGGAAATTGTTGTGTGTGTTACGTTGAGAATACTGAATGTGGTATTTCACACTTACCGCGTATTGGTTCTGTGCGGAAAACAAGCAAATACGCTCGATCTCGCACAAAAGGAAATATGAACTGGCTAATTTCGATGGAGCGAGTAAAATTCTTGTTAAGTGTTCTGCATTAAGACTAAATAAGATGCAACACATCAGTGTTTTCTTTCGTATGTAATCAATGCTTAAGCCATAAGACTGAATAAATAATTAATTATATTTTGATATATGTTATTAACAAGAGGGTTAGCTGACTATTTCTCAACATGAATTGTAAATTACTATATTATGTTTGTTGACATTCGGAGTCTTCTTGTATGGAATGATGATTATATTCTTTATTTTTAATTCAAAAGTTTTTCACAGCAGTTTTATTTCAGCATGGAATTATTTTCAGGGGTGTCATTAACGAAATATATAGACGTGTAATTTAAAGTAACGTCACTTTGAGTATGTTCGCATAATTTTAAACGAAACATAGCACCTCTGAACCAGATGCGTCCATCATCGTTGCCATTACTACGGTAATCTGTCATTAATCGTCCATCATTACTGTCGTCTATGCCACAACATTGGTGCCGTGCCCCACTATTTGTCATCGGAGAGTGTCCATTAATACAGCGGCGTATCATATGCCGGCGCAGAGTAATTTTCTCACACTTTTTCATGCGGCCGATCTTGATAAAACCCGCCATCTATACATTACAAGCAATTACTAGAGTGCCGATCTATTGTCCGTAGCAACACATCCGTGGCTTACGCGTGCAATTTACAAGCCATAGAGGAAGATAACTCGCTTCCTTATAGCTTACGTGAAAAGATTAACAATTGTTTTCATAAGAGTATTAAAATGTGATTGGCTTGAGGAATAGCAACCTTAACTTGTATGATGAAAGTGTAATCTATGATAATTTTAATAAATTATACACTATGTCAACTCCTTAAAAGGATTAGGTGAGTATATCTACCAAAATACAGTAAAAGCTGAAATAAAACCTGTAAAACTGTGAGCGACATAGAACAATTTTTGTGCGAGATCGTGCGTATTTGCTTGTTTTCCGCACAGAACCAATACGCGGTAAGTGTGAAATACCACATTCAGTATTCCCAACGAAACACATATAACAATTTCCCTCTTCTTACCGCTTAAGCGCGACATTCATTTTACTGCTTTAGGCTTTTAACATATTACTTTTAGAGACGTTTAACATAGTAATAATTATAAATTGGAAACTTACCACTGCAATTTCACCTACATTGCACTGTTAATTATCGTTTTTAAATATTTGCAAAAATTAAGTAAAGTCTACTACTCCACGAAAGCTATTGTATTCCTGATACAAGTAACATTAAGGAAGCCGTGAAAAAATCAACAAGACTCCAGATGCCGATGTTATTACTGCAATATGTTACATAAATAATTTTGTTAAAGTATTAAAATGAAAAATAAAACATTACATAACCTTACCGTTTGTTTTAAGTTCGCACTTATAGACTGGGGGAAAAAAAAGACAGACGTATATCACGGCCTGCTGGAGTATAGATATTTTTGTTTTCTAAAGTGACCGTCATTAAACAGAAACCAAGATGGAGATTTTATTGCAACTAATTAGAAATTCGTCTTTCAGGTATGTAATAAACGATCTTCGCACAAAATAATGTACGATACACGAGCGGTATGTTTGTTTTCATGTTCTAGGAAATTAAAAAGCTCAACTACGTTTCGCTTTTTCAATCTTTTCCTCGAACATGAAAACGTCAACATACCACTCTTGTAACGTATATTACTATTTTCTACAAAACATAGTAATATAAAGTTTTATTTCAATTGTTTCCCAAGAAAATAAATTTTGTACAACTTCTATATCCCCCCACACCAAAAGACTTCAAGATTGTAACATCACACTTACTTACTTACTTACTTACTTACTGGCTTTTAAGGAACCCGGAGGTTTATTGCCGCCCTCACATAAGCCCACCATTGGTCCTTATCCTGAGCAAGATTAATCCAGTCTCTACCATCATATCCCACCTCCATCAAATCCATTTTAATATTATCTTCCATCTACGTCTCGGCCTCCCCAAAGGTCATTTTCCCTCCGGCCTCCCAACTAACACTCTATATGCATTTATAGATTCGCCGATACGTGCTACATGCCCTGCCCATCTCAAAGGTCTGGATTTAATGTTCCTAATTATGTCAGGATTTTGTCGAATATCCTTTTGAGAAGATTAACTCCATATGTAGATGAAATTATTGGGGACCAATAGTGTGGTTTTAGGCGTAATAGATCGACTATTGACCAGATTTTTTGTATTCGACAGATATTGGAGAAAAAATGGGAGTATAAGGGTACAGTACATCAGTTATTCATAGATTTCAAAAAGGCGTATGACTCGGTTAAGAGAGAAGTTTTATATAATATCCTTATTGAATTAGGTATTCCCAAGAAACTAGTTCGATTAATTAAAATGTGTCTTAGTGAAACTTACAGCAGAATTCGTATAGGCCAGTTTCTATCTGATGCTTTTCCAATTCACTGCGGGCTAAAGCAAGGAGATGCACTATCACCTTTACTTTTTAACTTTGTTCTAGAATATGCCATTAGGAAAGTTCAGGATAACACAGAGGGTTTGGAATTGAACGGGTTACATCAGCTTCTTGTCTATGCGGATGACGTGAATATGTTAGGAGAAAATCCACAAACGATTAGTGAAAACGCGGAAATTCTAGTTGAGGCAAGCAAAGCGATAGGGTTGGAAGTAAATCCCGAAAAGTCAAAGTATATGATTATGTCTCGTGACCAGAATATTGTACGAAATGGAACTATAACAATTGGATATTTATCCCTTCGAAGAGGTGGAAAAATTCAAATATCTTGCAGCAACAGTAACAAATATAAATGACACTCGGGAGGAAATTAAACTCAGACTAAATATGGGAAATGTTTGTTATTATTCGGTTGAGAAGCTTTTATCATGCAGTCTGTCGTCAAACAATCTGAAAGTTAGAATTTATAAAACAGTTATATGACCGGTTCTTCTGTATGGTTGTGAAACTTGGACTCTCACTTTGAGAGAGTAACAGAGATTAAGGGTGTTTGAGAATAAGGTTCTTAGAAAAATATTTTGGGCTAAGAGGGATGAAGTTACAGGAGAATGGAGAAAGTTACACAACACAGAACTGCACGCATTGTATTCTTCACCTGACATAATTAGGAACATAAAATCCAGACTTTTCAGATGGGCAGGACATGTAGCACGTATGGGCGAATCCAGAAATGCATATAGAGTGTTAGTTGGGAGGCCGGAGGGAAAAAGACCTTTCGGGAGGCCAAGACGTAGATGGGAAGATAATATTAAAATGGATTTGAGGGAGGTGGGATATGATGGTAGAGACTGGATTAATCTTGCTCAGGATAGGAACCAATGGATGGCTTATGTGAGGGCGGCAATGAACCTCCGGGTTTCTTAAAAGCCATTTGTAAGTAAGTAAGTAAGTAAGTACATCTACCAAAATACAATAAAAGCTGAAAATTGAACCTGTAACACTCTGAGCGACATAGAACAATTTTTTCTACAAAAGATATTAATATAAACTTTTGTTTCAATTGTTTTCCAAGAAAATAAATTTTGTACAACTTCTATATCCTCCAACACCACACACGGAAAATGCGTAGACTACTTAAAAAATTGAAAATGGCCTCAAGATTGTAACATCACACTAGAGATGCGAAAGTTGTACAGAGTGTGTGTGTGTGTGTGACTAGTAATGACGCATTTTATTATGTTTTTCTCTTTCTTTCAAACTTTTGTCGCAGATGAGGCACTGAGTATTGACTCCAGACGCTGTGAAAAGGTAAGCATTTTTCCATGCAATATTGAAAGAATTTTCCTGATGATTACTTTTCCGTCTTTTAGATTCCTCAATTAAGTGGCCGTATAGGCAAAGTGAAATAGCTACTGATAATACACACTACACCAGATAGCTGCGTGGACTATTCTCTACTTATAGCAGGTCTACGTCATTCCGACGTACCTTTCTGGCAAGCTCCGAAGGAGCGGCCGCGTCCAATGAGCGCCGTTTGTGTAGGCCTGCAGTAGAGGTTCTGATTTATACGGAGAAAATCAAAACTCGAGTGGGATTTAATTGACTATTAAACGATTAGAAGAAAGAATATAAAGATTGTAAGAAATAAAATATTAATTAACTTACGAAAATATTAAACTGTCTTGAAAATGTACAGACGTGGACAAATTTTTAGCAAAATTGAAGATTATTATATATTTTTACAAAATATGATTCTTCAATTCTGACTACAGTTGACGTTTTTGCGTATTTCCAAATTATTAGCAAAATTGAAGATTTGTATTGTATATTTTTAGAAAATTTGACTCTTCAATTTGGCCTACACTTGATATTTTTGCATATTTTCAAATTATTAGTAAAACTGAAGATTTTTACTATATATTTTTACCAAATTTGACTCTTCAGTTTGGACTACAGTCCACATTTTGGATATTTCCAAATTACTAGCAAAACTGAAGATTTTATTTTATATTTTTACAAAATTTGACTCTCCAATTTAGACTGCAGTTGACATTTTTGCATATTTACAATTTTTTAGCAAAATTAAAGATTTTTATTATATATTTTTACAAAATTTGGCTCTTCAGTTTAAACTACAGTTGACATTTGTGAATATTTCTGTGTACTATAATGATAGAAATATGCAAAATTGTCAACTGTAGTCTAAATTGAAAAGTCAAATTTTTGTAAACAGAATTATTATCATAAAAATCGTCAGTTTTGTTAATTATTATTATTTAGTAGGTTATTTTACGACGCTTTATCAACAGCTTAGGTTATTTAGCGTCTGAATGAGATGGAGGTGATAATGCCGGTGAAATGAGTCCGGGGTCCAACACCGAAAGTTACCCAGCATTTGCTCATATTGGGTTGAGGGAAAACCCCGGAAAAAACCTCAACCAGGTAACTTGCCCCGACCGGGAATCGAACCCGGGCCACCTGGTTTCGCGGCTAGACGTGCTAACCGTTACTCCACAGGTGTGGACTCAATTTTGTTAATAATTTGTCCACGTCTGTAATTATTGTACCATCTCATCATTACAAATATTCCGATAGATGGAAGTAGTGTATTATGATCAGTTGTTCTCTTGTTACCAGTTGTGTCAACTACACAATTTCAATGAACTGTATGGAAGATTATTAGTCAAGAAGACTTTGTTGATTCAGTTTCATTTTTATTAAAACAGTTGCATTCCACTTCAATTATCAATATATATTAAACAATCTCTGATACGTGACTATCCATAATCTCATACAGTAGAAGCTATAAATAATATAAACAAGATAAAAAAAAGTTATGTTTTATTTAACGACGCTCGCAACTGCAGAGGTTATATCAGCGTCGCCGGATGTGCCGGAATTTTGTCCCGCAGGAGTTCTTTTACATGCCAGTAAATCTACTGACACGAACTTGTCGCATTTAAGCACACTTAAATGCCATCGACCTGGCCCGGGATCGAACCCGCAACCTTGGGCATAGAAGAACAAGATAAATGATAGGAAAGTTTTAATTAAGAATAATGAGTAAACATGAATAATTTTAAAAGGTACGCTTATTGAAAGTACAATGATGGAAAAGAAAGACAAAATGTTGGGGAAGTCATAAAAGTTGTAGGATAAGCAGCCATGATTGGTTGAAACACGTCGTTCCGTATCGTTCAGTACGTTCAGAATACACGAAATACCGATAACTTCTCTTTATAAGCGCTGTTGAATTTTATGGCCAGACTGTACCCTCTGCTTCATCATTACCATTTCAAAGACGCCTGAGAACCCAGTTGACTCGCATATGACATTTCTGAGCATTGCCCTATGGTGTAATAGGTGATATTTCGTCCCTGTGGTATTTTTATATTTGAAATTTGCTGACATTTTACATGATGCGGTTTGCGTTGAAAGAATAATATTCTATAAAGCTGTTTGCTTGTGAGCTAATCGTTGGAGTGTATCTGAGGCAGGGCTGGCATCTATTCAGACAGAAAGAAACTTGCACTGCAGCAGTGGAAGAACTGTATCGTTACGCTGTAAATATTTTAAACGCTTACCTGTTATCTGTTTGTTCTATCATATGCTATTTTCTCTTCACTTACTATATTCACACTAAATAATTAAACACGATAGGCGTAATAGATCGACTATTGATCAGATTTTTTGTATTCGACAGATATTGGAGAAAAAATGGGAGTATAAGGGTACAGTACATCAGTTATTCTTAGATTTCAAAAAGGCATATGACTCGGTTAAGAGAGAAGTATTATATGATATTCTTATTAAATTTGGTATTCCCAAGAAACTAGTTCGATTAATTAAAATGTCTCTCAGTGAAACGTAAAGCAGAGTTCATATAGGCCAGTTTCTATCTGATGCTTTTCCAATTCACTGCGGGCTAAAGCAAGGAGATGCACTATCACTTCGCTTTAGAATATGCCATTAGGAAAGTTCAGGATAACAGACAGGGTTTGGAATTGAATGGGTTACATCAGCTTCTTGTCTATGTGGATGACGTGAATATGGTAGGAGAAAATACACAGACGTTTAGGGAAAACACGGAAATTTTACTTGAAGCAAGTAAAGAGATAGATTTGGAAGTAAATCCCGATAAGACAAAGTATATGATTATGTCTCGTGACCAAAATAATGTACGAAATGGAAACATAAAAATTGGAGGTTTATCCTTCGAAGAGGTGGAAAAATTCAAATATCTTGGAGCAACAGTAACAAATATAAATGACACCCGGGAGGAAATTAAACGCAGAAATAATATGGGAAATGCTTGCTATTATTCGGTTGAAAAGCTTTTGTCATCTACTCTGCTGTCAAAAAATCTGAAAGTTAGAATTTATAAAACAGTTATATTACCGGTTGTTCTTTATGGTTGTGAAACTTGGACTCTCACTTTGAGAGAGGAACAGAGATTAAGGGTGTTTGAGAATAAGGTTCTTAGGAAAATATTTGGGCCTAAGAGGGATGAAGTTACAGGAGAATGGAGGAAGTTACACAACGCAGAACTGCACGCATTGTATTCTTCACCTGACATAATTAGGAACATTAAATCCTGACGTTTGAGATGGGCAGGGCATGTAGCACGTATGGCGAATCCAGAAATGCATATAGAGTGTTAGTTGGGAGACCGGAGGGAAAAATATCTTTGGGGAGGCCGAGACGTAGATGGGAGGATAATATTAAAATGGATTTGAGGGAGGTGGCATATGATGGTAGGGACTGGTTTAATCTTGCTCAGGATAGGGACCGATGGCGGGCTTATGTGAGGGCGGCAATTAACCTCCGGGTTCCTTAAAAGCCATTTGTAAGTAAGTAAGTAAGTGAACTTCACTATAATTTTATAATCGAAAATCTATAAAGTTTATAAGAAATCACATCATACTACATTTTAGTATACAAATTAGTTACTGTAACGTCACTTAAAATAAAACTAAAATGAAAATGTCTATAAATTTACTTGCAAAAAAACAACAAATGTTTATAAAAATATCCATAGCAACCAGCACAATTCTTGAAAATACAAGATTCTTCATTTAACGCAGAATATAAAATTTAGTATTTAGTATTTATTTAGTATTTATTTATTTAACCTGGTAGAGATAAGGCCGTCAGGCCTTCTCTGCCCCTCTACCAGGAGATTCCAACTACAATATCAACAATGTTACTAAAATGTTACTAATAATCCCAGATATCAAGAGGATATTAAACTGTTAATTTAGCATTTCTTCTAAGTACCAGATAGATTCCTTCCTAACTTATAGAAATGGTTATTTACGTAACCAGTACAGAAAGTGATACTTGAGGGTACAAGTGAATTTCGATTCGAGTGCGCGAAGGACATTTTCGTAGGTACTAGTTACAAATACCTTACTATAATAATACCTGACAGCTGTATACTAGCAGCATTGACGTGAGTGCGAAATATCGCGGATATCTAACGGAGCGGCGTGGAATTACGTCCACAAATACAAAATATTAACATAGCGGAAATCGGACTATTGTTTAAAATGTGAGGTACAAATGTGGAATAATACACGAGACACTCAAGAAATGTTGAATAGTACCGTATTTAATGTAACATTATTTTAGATCAAAGCTGCATATTATGAGAAATATTGCATGCTTCATATTATTTTCCGTAATTAATTGTAGCGTATGTTTTCTTTGCTTTAGTGGGACAAAATGAATTAAGAATGAATTTACTTACTTACTTACTTACAAATGGCTTTTAAGGCACCCGAAGGTTCATTGCCGCCCTCACATAAGCCCGCCAGCGGTCCCTATCCTGTGCAAGATTAATCCAGTCTCTATCATTATATCCCACCTCCCTCAAATCCATTTTAATATTATCTTCCCATCTACGTCTCGGCCTCCCCAAAGATCTTTTTCCCTCCGGTCTCCCAACTAACACTCTATATGCATTTCAGGATTCTCCCATACGTGCTACATGTCCTGCCCATCTCAAACGTCTGAATTTAATGTTCCTAATTATGTCAGGTGAAGAATACAATGCGTGCAGCTCTGCGTTGTGTAACTTTCTCCATTCTCCTGTAACTTCATCCCTGTTAGCCCCAAATATTTTCCTAAGCACATTATTCTCAACACCCTTAACGTATGTTCCTCTCTCAAAGTGACAGTCCAGGTTTCACAACCATAAAGAACAACCGGTAATACAACTGTTTTATAAATTCTAACTTTCAGATTTTTCTACAGCAGACTGGATGATAAAAGCTTCTCAACCGAATAATAACGGGCATTTCCCATATTTATTCTGTGTTTAATTTCCTCCCGAGTTTCATTTATATTTGTTACTGTTGCTCCAAGATATTTGAATTTTTCCACCTCTTCAAAGGATAAATTTCCAATTTTTATATTTCCATTTCGTACAATATTCTCGTCACGAGATATAATAACATACTTCATCTTTTCGGGATTTACTTCCAAACCTATCTCTTTACTTGCTTCAAGTAAAATTCCAGTGTTTTCCCTAATCGTTTGTGGATTTTCTCTTAACATATTCATGTCATCCGCATAGACAAGCAGCTGATGCAACCCGCTCAATTCCAAACCCTCTCTGTTATCCGTGACTTTCCTAATGGCATACTCTAGAGCAAAGTTAAAAAGTAAAGGTGATAGTGCATCTCCCTGCTTTAGCCCACAATGAACTGTGAACGCATCTGACAGAAACTGACCTATACAGACTCCGCTGTATGTTTCACTGAGACACATATTTTACGACGCTGTACCAATATTATATATTGTGAAGTGATTATGGGAAGAATATGACATTTTCTTGAATACCATACTTGGAACAAAATTCGGACTTAAGTTAACATTATCCTTCATAGATAATAATATAACTGTAGACCACGTTGGCAGTAAATAGCGTCACCGACTGTTAGCCGATACATTATCAATTGGGCCGCCGCTGCTGTAGTTCATTTTGCCGCCTTGGGAGCGCAGTCTAAGCCCCCGGCAACAATGCGGAGCAGCTCTTCCCTTCCGCTGCTTTTCCCTGGGGAGCAGAAGTAGGGGGAAGGAAGCAACCACCATGAATCCCGATATTCTGCCTTTTCTCGTGTCGGCCGGACACGTACCGGTAACAGATTAATAAATTCAGTTTCGCACCGCCATTAACGTCCGGCAGCAGGAGGTACAAGACGTCATGCGTCCGGACAGTGGCGTACGCATAGATATCTCACATTACTTGTTTCTACTCTGAGACAGTCGCTCTGAGTGCAGGAATAGCAACTACTAGAGGTCTGCATCGGACGTTTTCGCTCGAGCGCCAAGTAGTTCATAGCGTAATCCGATAGGTAGCGCACATGCATGATGGGTAAAATTGTCGCGAGCGATAAATCCTCGAACGGTATAAGCCGAGCGTTAGACATTCGTTCTTGTTACAGTGATGAACTGTGTAGTAACATCATAGATGTTTATCATTTCAAAACTTGGCAGTGTTTAACTAAACCTCTCCATAGTTCAACTACAAAACTTGCTTTAAAATGTAATATAAATGTTGTAGGTAAATGTTTTTTTTTTCTTCCCCACACAGGAGTGATTTTGTTTTTGCCACATCTGATAGATGTTATTGGATGTAAATGTAATTATTATAAACGGAGAGCACAATCACGATAATGCAAGAACTGTGTCAAGTTTTCCAGTAGTAGTAATAATAATAATTATTTATTTATTTCGAATATTAATGTGCAAAACAACAGCAAAAAGCCAATTACATTTAGCACAAAAAAAACAGAACAAATGATTATGAGAATGATTGACAGAAAATGGCAGTGAGATGAAATACAATCAATATAATGGTCAACATTAACCATTCACCAAATGCAACAAAATAAATGGCAATATCCAACAAATAATAAAAGATATGAAATAACAAGTAAGGATATATCATGCATAAGTAAAATCAAAACGGATCTTGCAAATTAGCACTTTTAATACAACTGGCTATTGGAGAAAGGGATTTAAATAATTTAGTGAAGAAAATTCCTTGACCACGAAAACCTTTCACGGGAATTGTAAGGTAGGTGTTATAATAATAATAATAATAATAATAATAATAATAGTAATAATAATAATAATAATAATAATGATAATAATAGTGATAATAATAACAATAATAATAATAATCATAATAATAATAATAATTAGTGTATCAATCTTTGCGTCTGTAACAGTTGTGCAGCATGATTATTCGTTTTATTATATTTTCTGTGACGTTATCTCTGTACTAATATAGTTATTAATCTTCTGCTATATCAATAATATTTTGTAAAACGTTTCTACATTGTCGCAGTATATAGGCGGAACACTATGTATGGACCTATCATATTATATAAGTGTAAGTCAAATATTGAATAATTATTAATTAGCAATAATAACTGTATATCGAAGTTTTTCATACTATTTTATTTATAACTTCATGTTACTGTTTTGGTACGTTCCATTGACTGTTCCATTAAACGTTTGTCATAAACGCAGAAAATGAAGCCTTATTTTTACCGTGTGAGCAAAACATATGTGTATCTTATCTGTCGCCTTCCATACAAGATAAGGCATGTCGGTGAGATGACCTTGTACTGTACTTCTATTTATTACGAGCGTATCACGACCGATCGTATCTCACTCGAGGGTGCGACACTCGACCGAGTTCAAGCGAGCAATTTAACTCCAATGCAGCACTCTGGCAGCTGCATTCTGATACTCTTTCCTTCCATTCCGACTAAAAGTCTTTCCCTATAGGGAGAGTGTTAGTTGGGAGGCCGGAGGAAAACTAACACTAACAAGAAGCTGATGTAACCCGTTCAATTCCAAACCCTGTCTATTTTCCTGAACTTTCCGAATGGCATACTCTATACTAGCCGCGGCGACAAGGCAACTCACGAGCACATTGTGGCTCGCAGTGCATTTCGCTTGCTTCCTACTACAACCCCCACCCTCTCGCTCACTGGAGTCAAACTCCGTTCCATTTGTATTTGTCTCTGACCTGCGAGTGACGTATCGTCGCAATGTCTCTCTCGAAACCATGTAGACTACCTCTATAAAAACGAAAGTTTCAAGTAGGATGGGAGGATGCATTTTTTTTTTTTTTTTTGCTGACAATATGATGACAATATTAAATGTATGATTTGTTCACAAGTATTACGAGGAAAACAGTTGTATAACATAAAACGGGATTATAAGTTACTACATGTTACTGATGAAACATTAAAAGGTTAAGTGTTATTATTATTATTATTATTATTATTATTATTATTATTATTATTATCATCTCTGTACGTCGATCCTTTTTCAGCAGATGTACGAATAATGCGGTTAGATCTTCAATTTAAACTCACAGATTTACTGTGTGATGTTAAATGAAAGCTAGATGTAAGGACTTGACAAATGTTGAACTTTTCAAATCTTTGCCAAAAAATAAATATTTGAAGCTTCGTTCTTTCGCTTGCTTTGTTGAAGCCATGTTCGCTACAACTTACGTTTGTGAAAAATTATTTTCAACAATGAAAATAGTAAAAATCAAATTTAGATCATGATCTTCGTGATCAACTACGACTGGCAGTAAGTGACATAATTCCTGATTTTGAAACTCTGTCGCAGAGACATTCCGAAGACAGTTAATTTCAGGTTGTGATTATGTGTCCTATGTTTGCTTGTTCATTTCTTTCTTCGTTACACGTACTAAACATTAGTTTGTAGCCTTGTACTGTATATAATTTTATTTAAGTGCTTGACGTAAGAAAAATGAAAATCCGTTAATAAGTCAGACAGTTGTTCTATTTCCCCTTCGGGTGTCCGCCTCCCTCCATAGGTGCTATGCACGTTGCAGCTTACACAGTGGCTCGGCGCACGATTACATTTTCGCCACGTCTGCTCTATACTATAGCTGTGCCGCTCATTCGTCTTTAACACTCTAAATGCATTTCTGGATTCGCCCATACTTCACTTTGTATTGTATTGTATTTATTAACATCCCATGGTATTCATACATTGCTTACAGCTACATCTAGATGAAATATATACAGACGAGATTTACAATAAGTCTACTACTACAACACAAAGTTTTAGTATCAATTTTATGAAGTGTTATTGAATGTCATGAATTCACCTACAAAATAGAAGGCATGAGGAATTAGGTACTTCTTCAATTTGCCCCTAAATAATCTTATGTTTTGAGTTTCATTTTTTATATTGATAAGGAGGATATTAAAAATTTTTACTGCCATATAACGCACTTCTTTGAGAGAGGAACAGAGGTTAAGGGTGTTTGAGAGTAAGGTGCTTAGAAAAATATTTGGGGCTAAGAGAGATGAAGTTCCAGAAGAATGGAGAAAGTTACACAACACAGAACTGTACGCACTGTATTCTTCACCTGACATAATTAGGAACATTAAATCCAGACGTTTGAGATGTGCAGGGCATGTAGCACGTATGGGCGAACCCAGGAATGTATATATAGAGTGTTAGTTGGGATTCGGGAGGGAAAAAGATCTTTGGGGAGGCCAAGACCTAGATGGAAGGATAATATGAAAATGGATTTGAGGGAGGTGGGATATGATGATGGAGACTGGATTAATCTTGCACAAGATAGGGACCGATGGCGGGCTTATGTGAGGGCGGCAATGAACCTGCAAGTTCCTTAAAAGCCAATTCTAAGTAAGTATTATCATTATTATTATTATTATTATTATTATTATTATTATTATTATTATTATTATTTAACAACGTCGCAGTGATGTAAAATGTTCCTCCTCTAGAGTAGCCCAGTGTAGGATTTATTAAATGATCGCAGCAGCTGTCTGACTTCCCCCAGCTCGTCCTCGCACGCCACTGCTTCCAAACAGCAAATAGCTCCATCGTGACCCCAGCGCTGCTGCAAGCCAGGGACCAGAGCAAGGTGAGGTTTGCTCGCCGGACCGCAGAAGTACTTGTTGCAGTAGATTACAATGTTTATATCGAGTTACGCCGCCTCCTCCCCCCACAACCCCGGCGCGGGGCTTAAAACTACATCCCAGGCGGTTACAAACACTGTGCATAGTACAGATGCACTATGGGAATTGTTGGGCCCAAGTTTATGAATGTTTGCATTCAAACGGTTGTACGTTATTACTATTACACCCAATGCATTCGAACTTCAGAAACTATGATACGCAGCGGAACAATGGAGACTGTGTAATTTAATGCGAGGGTCGAGCTAAGATGCAAATTGGATATAATTATTGAATATCTATTCCAAACTTACTTCTATTGGGTTCAATTCTGACCCACCGTTAACCTGCACGTCTGACAATGGACCTTACAATTTATTATTTATTGGATTGCCATGTGCTAGATGGATCGTGTGCAATGTGGAGGCCGGTCAAGGCTGATGGGCCTGAATTCCTGTCAAAACTTAATTTTTTGTTTGCTTTTCAAATTTGACACAATGCGTACGGTGACTCGAAATTTAGAAATTTTCTCACCATTCGTGAGCTGCCACAAAGGACAAAGAGTACTTAACCATATAAATGTTTACAAATTCGGTGAACCATTAATTTTGTTTTGACAATGAAACTCCTACAAGTACATAGCTGCAAATACATTTCGTGACTGGTGGAAATATACCTAGAGAGGCAAGTGTTACAAAAAAGTAAAGAATGCTAATGAACTTGTTTTTCATTTCGAATATAGGTGATGCTTCAGGAGAGCAATTAATCCTTTCAATGCAGCTAAAGTTACAATCGGAATAATAGATGTAGGTATTCCAAGCCAAACATATCTTTCATGAAGAGAGTAGCGGTACCTCTTGCTCCAGCCAGAAGTCCGATTACTTCAAGCTCTTTTAGCTGGTATTTTTGGAGGTAATAGGGAATGGTAGGATTGTAGATATTCTTTTTTTTCCTTGCCCACTTCTGCTGGCTGTTCCTCAATTGTTTCGAAACGCACAGTGGGATCAATTATGAATCCAGATCTTGTAGATTCCTTGAAAGCTATTATATCTATGCGCCGTGTACAGTTACTTTCATGTCACGACGTTGTTATTCCCGGCGTGACTCCTCCTCTTTGCTTACGTCTTAGGAAGTCAAGGCTCTATAAAGTCTAGGTAGGTAGTATCGTTCGCCATTTTTGTTCTTTCGTTTCCGAGCTACCAGACGAGGGATCTATTTGCCGCACCTTTAAACATTATCATGTCGTAGCTCCTATGATAATAAATCAAACGCACTGTAATTCAGCAAATAATTGAGCGGCATATAACGTCCTCGTGTGCTTTCTGAGAACGCCAACGAAAGAGCCAAAATGGCGGGCGATTATATTAAGTATTTATCCAGCCTTAGAAAATGTATGACGTCTTCATCAGTGAATTACAAGACGCACACGTTTAAATGTAGCCGATCTGCAATGTGATTGGCTGCCGGAAATTAGAGCGACGGGACTATAGTATCCCGATTCATAGCGTATATTCTTTGGGCTACTTAAAAGAGTCATTGTGAAATAGATTGACCATATTTTGATGTCCCCAAACCGGGACGCTAACTGTGCATAAATATTTATGTTCCGGGCGATATTCAATATTTACTGACCCAGGTTCCTAAATTTAACAATTGTACACAAGGCAACTGATAATAAAATATATTGATATTAACTTCTAAGTTCAAACTCATTAAATGGCATCAGAACAATTGCACATTTAAGCAGGTTCTTGCAAGGAAGGCAGGTTTACTGTGAATTAAAAAAAATTAAAGGTATTATATGAATTATAGCAATGGTATAGGGAGCTTTTAGTAGGAAAAAAGGGCATCTTCTGCGGACCTCTGGAAAAAGAAGGAAGAGACTAGTGAAGTGCTTTGTATGGAGTGTATCATTACATGCGGCAGAAATATGAACATTACGACGAAGCGAAGAGAAGCGATTAGAAGCATTTGAATGTGGATATGGAGAAGGATTGAGTGTGTGAAATGGATAGACAGAATAAGAAACGAAGCTATGTTGGAAACAGTGGGTGAAGAAAGAATGATACTGAAACTGATTAGGAAGAGGAAAAGGAATTGGCTGGGTCACTGGTTGAGAAGAAACGTGTTTATAACATTTTTTTTATTTTTCCATAAATTTTGACCCGTCGCAAATTAAACTCTTCTATTTTCTGTAAATAAATAAATAAATAAGTAAATAAATAAGTACGTAAATAAATAAGTAAATAAACAAATACATGAATAAATAAATACATAAATAAATAAATGAATAAATAAATACATGAATAAATAAATACATGAATAAATAAATAAATAAATACATGAATAAATAAATAAATACATAAATGAATAAATAAATAAATACCATAAATAAATACATAAATAAATAAATATATAAATAAATACATAAATAAATAAATATATAAATAAATAAGTAAATAAATAAATAGGTAAATAAGTAAATAAATACATAAATAAATATATATAAATAAATGCATAAATAAATAAATTCATAAATAAATACATAAATAAATAAATAAAATACATAAATTAATAAATAAGTAAATAAATACATAAATAAATACATATATAAATACATAAATAAATACATAAATAAATAAATTCATAAATAAATAAATACATAAATAAATAAAATACATAAATAAATACGTAAATAAGTAAATAAATAAATACATAAATAAATACATATATAAATACATAAATAAATACATCAATAAATAAGTGAATGAATGAATGAATGAATGAATGAATGAATGAATGAATGAATGATTGAATGAATGAATGATTGAATGAATAAATAAATAAGTAAATAAGTAAATAAATAAATACATAAATAAATAAATACATAAATAAATAAGTACATAAATAAATACATAAATAAATAAATACATACATAATAAATAAATAAATAAATAGATGAATGAATGAATTAATGAATTACTGAATGAATGAATGAATGAATGAATAAATAAATAAGTAAATAAATAAATACATAAATAAATACATAAATAAATAAATACATAAATAAATAAGTACATAAATAAATACATAAATAAATAAATACATAATAAATAAATAAATAGATGAATGAATGAATGAATGAATGAATGAATGAATGAATGAATGAATGAATGAATGAATGAATGAATAAAGTGATTTCTCTCTAAAAGTGAAAGCTTTGCCTTTAATTCACCTAAAATGATCTGCCAATTATTGGGAAAACACCGTTATAACACAAAAGGGCCTGATAAAAGGGATTTATTAATGTCATCATACTCAAGGAATAAGGCCTAATGTATAGGTAGTATATAGTATGTATGTAACGCCTAAGTTTTAAAATACTTTTTCTGAAAAAAAAACACATTCTGAAATGTGACGGTCTTCTTTCAATGCGACGATATAGTTTCGCACAACATCGTTACTATAAACTTTTATTTTTACTTCTCTCGAACTTAAGACACTTCGCAAACTCGCCGGGACAGTCCTTCAAACCGGGAAGTATGGTCAGTCTATTTTAAAGCATGGAATCTATGTTGCTCTGGGTGGGATATTATTATTATTATTATTATTATTATTATTATTATTATTATTATTATTATGTCAAATAGTTCATCTTAGTACACGCTACATACACTAGTGCTGGTCTGTGTTTAGAAGAATATAACATTTTTATACCATTTTCCAATTATATTTCTGTACTGGAACTCTGTGTGCATGCTCTATATCCCTTGAGAATGAATTAAAGCTTTACAATTATTTTATTTTACATACAATTACATATTCAGATTGAGTTTGATTATATAGTGAACACCATGGAAAAAATAAATTAAAAAAAAAAGACGGAAAGAACCCGCACTATAATGGAATTTTATAATGCTTTATTTCATTCCATGTACTGTTATCTGCATATTAAAAGCCAGGGAAGCAATTTTCTTCAAATCTATGGTAATCATATGCTGTGTTTTATAGAGCAATGACGGTGCCAACACTGATTTGCAGATCAGAAACATGGACTGTAACGTTACAACAGAAAACATAATAGTCACTGAAATAAAATTTATAGAAGCGGTAGCAGGATAGTCTGCTAAATTATAAACGGAATGTAAATGTTATACAACAGATAAATGTGCCTAGTATTCTGGATATGATAGAAAGTTATGAACAAGATGTCATAAACATGTGCTTAGGATGGAAACAGAACGTTTGCCGCTAATATTCCAGAAATATAAACCAAAAGGAAGGCGAGGTGCTCGACGACTAAAAGGGACATGGAGTGACCAGGTTAGAGAATTTGAATATTTGTTGATGTTGAATTAATAGTTTGATGATGATGTTAACCATGACGATAACTATAAGGTGTCTAGTAGCCGTAAATTTACTGTTTAAGATTGTTTGAACCAAAATGCAACACTGTTACAGTATTTAATCATAGTAGTAATTTAGGCCCAAGAATATATAACAAATTTATATTTAAATATCATAATCTTGTCAATTCGAATAGTTCTAGTATTAAATTTAAAAAGTTATGTATGGATTTTATATAAATTGAAAAATTGTAAATTTAAATTTAAATTTAAATTTATATACTATAATTGCAAATTGTATTGCATAATTATTAATTATAATTGTATTGTATGATTATTAATTTAAATTCAGGAATCCGCCCCTGAGCACGAGTTCTACTCTTTCAGGGGCGAGCTAAAGTTTCTCTGTATATTTTATATTTTATGTTACAATTATTAGCGAAATAATAAATAAATAAATAAGTAAATAAATAAATAAATAAGTAAATAATAAATAAGTAAATAAGCAAATAAATAAGTAAGTAAATAAATAAATAAATAAAAACTATGGACCTTGGTGATACCAATCTATAAGAAAGGAAACAGAAATGACTGCAATACTTACAGAGGAATTAGTTTAGTAAATACCGGATGTAAAATTTTCTCCAACATAATCAAAAACAAATTAGACAGATATTATGAGAACATTGACCAGAATGGATTAATTGATTTAAGAAAGGAAGATCATGCTGTCATGATACTTCACAATGAAACTTTTGATAGAGAAACATCGGGAATTTAATATAGAAACACATATTGCATTTATTGATCTCAAGAAAGCTTCTGATCAAGTAAACCGCAACAAACTTACAGAAATACTAATATGTGATAATATTCCACAACATATAATTGAAAATATTTTTAACCTATACAAAGAAAGTTTCATTTCTGTCAAAACTGATAAGAAAATGTTTGATTGGTTGGAAGTTTCACCAGTGTCAAACAATGCTGTCCTCTCTCACCCATCTTATTCAATATTTATATGAACGCAATGTATTTAGAAACTCAAAACATGGTCATATAACTATGAATCGAAAGAGTCTGGACATGCTGACTTTGCAGATGATTTGGTTTTGCTAGCCACTTCAGAAGATATTTACAACGATCAGTCTATAGTTTAAAATTAATAGCTGATAAATAACACATGGAAATATCCACGGAAAAAACAAAGATAATGGCATGTTGCGGCAAAAAACCTGTACGAAGAAAAATTTCTATAAATGGTAACATTTTAGAAAAGGTTAATGAATTCAATTATCTTGGTTCCAAGCTTTCCTTTCTACCTCATCTAGATATCTCACAAACATTTTTAAATTCAATAAATCTGCAGGCATTATCAACAATGTAATGAAACCTTCTTTAGTTCGGAAACATACACTCGTTGTACAAGACCTGTCCTTTGTTATGGCAGCGAAGCTTGGACCTTACGAAAAGTGATGAAAATAGAATGATTGCCAGTGAAATGAAGTTTATGCGCCGAACAGCAGGATACACTAAATGGGAACATAAAAGAAATGAAGACATCCTACAAGAACTGGGAATGGAACCTGTACTGCAGTATATTCATCAATAACAAGAAAACTGCCTTCACCATGTCAAGCATATGCCTAGAACAAGGATTCCTCGTGCGATCTTGAACTACACACCAACAGGGAAAAGATCACTGGGTCGCCCTCTGATGAGATGGCGGGAAAGTTTTTGTAGATCGGAACAGTTCTTCTAGGAATATCACGTGTTAGGAATATGGTGATGATAATGGTAATAATAACAATAATAATGTCCAACAATAATAAAATTGTTATTTACTTTGTCATAAAAACACAAGCATGACGTAATTTCTTGTGATACTAGTGAAACCATTAAGAGAAAATAGATTTTTCTCTACCCAGTATAATAAATTACTACTGTTAACTTTTCATTTACAAACATTACCACTGTTAACCTCTTTGTAATTCCTAAAAAAAGTTTGTGAAATGGTTTCACAAACAAACGCAGCAATTCCCACCATGGAAGTATTACCATTTGTTTGATTTACACTGAAATAACGAGATTTATTAATTTTGACGAAAAACTAATACTAGACTATGTGTTATTGTAAATATACCTTCTTGCGTTATAACAAATCCAAAGAATAAACGTGCAGTTTTCCCACGCTTACATGCACGTTTCATTGTGTTTTGCGTGTGTGTACATGTGTACGTGTCTCTCTTGCGTGTGCGCAAGCGTATTGATCAGACATTTTGTCCTGACGGTAGAATTCTAGTATTCATGTATCGAACTGGATATAACATATATTTAACAAATTTCCGTCATAAATATTTCCTTCATTTCCATTAAAGTCTAAGCAGGTGCTTCATCCCCGTCCTCACAATCTTCTTCATCCTCACAATCTTCATCTCCATTCTCAAAATTTTCATCTTCATCAACACAATCTTCATCCCCGTACTCACTATCTTCATTTTCGTCCTCACAATATGCATCTTCATCCTTACAATATTCATCCCCGTACTCACAATCTTCATTTTCGTCCTCACAATATGCATCTTCATCCTTACAATCTTCATCCCCGTACTCACAATCTTCATTTTCGTCTCACAATATGCATCTTCATCCTTACAATCTTCATCCCCGTACTCACAATCTTCATTTTCGTCTCACAATATGCATCTTCATCCTTACAATCTTCATCCCCGTACTCACAATCTTCATTTTCGTCTCACAATATGCATCTTCATCCTTACAATCTTCATCCCCGTACTCACAATCTTCATTTTCGTCCTCACAATATGCATCTTCATCCTTACAATCTTCATCCCCGTACTCACAATCTTCACTTTCTTCCTCACAACCTTGATATTCGTACTTACAATCTTAATAGTAGTTCTCACAGTTTTATATTCGTCCTCAGTGTTTTCTCTTGTTCCTTTCTGTTATAATGAATTTCGTAGCTGACATAATCATCACTGCAGTCGTCCCGGTCGTCATAATATTCATTGTTGTTACAATCTTAATTATTGCTATGATCTTTACTATCTTTTCGTATAAAGTTTTTCCTTATCATAATAATCATCGTGTTTGCAATTGTCGTCATAATATTTATATTGTCGCCAGAATAACCGTTCTCATCTTTGCCAATCATACTGATCACACTCATCATCGTGATCATTTTCTTTATCTTTGTCCTCGTCCTTGTCTCAGATCAGTACTTAATCCTGCTTCATATTCGATTGTTCTATGCTCCCCATAATAGATATTCCTATCTTTATTCGTCCTCAAAATATGTACTTCATAATTATTATTTTTCTTGCAGTTAATTCCTGAAATGTGGAGAAGCAGGTTTCTTCACTCTACTAGTTTAACTGCTCTTGAACTTCATCTTTTCTCTTTGAGCCTGACATTGCACCTCGGATCGTCGCAATCTCATTTTTGCAGCCTTAAGTTCTTTCCTCGTCGCTACTTATGCTAATTTCCGGCGTCCTGAACTATGGCGCAAATAATTCATCGCCAGCACTTCGCGAAATGTAATTGCAGTTCCATTAGTCTGTAGCAGTCGCTTCATTGTGCTTCAGAGAAGTTGAGCTGTGTAATTTTCTGTCTAGACTTCAATTTATAACCGCCTTCTTGGAGTCCTACTTATGAATAGTAATTAAAGGTGTATGCTTCTACAAATCCATGCCCAATCAGGTTACACATTTGGATCCATTCTATTTTTACCAGAATTTAACTTTGACCACGATAAGAAATGTGCTGTAAATTTTGTCCCAAACTCTTTCATTCATGGACATTGTTTTCAATTCTGGAATTTTTGCCAGTTTCATTTTCTTAACGGTAAAAGATGTGCTAAATATTTATTTGAACTCGACCAGATATGTATCCGCAATTATTAATATTAATATTATTATTATTATTATTATTATTATTAATTTCATTTATAATTTCCTGCCCAAGAGTAGGTTCTTCACTGCAAACTCAGCATTCTCAAATCTTCCCTTTTTTCCGAATTCCTCTCAGTCTCCTCATATGATCCATATATCTTAATGTCGTCTATCGTTTGATATATTCTTCTGCCCCGAACTTTTCTCCAGTTCGTCCTTCTTTCCAGTGCATCCTTCAGTAGGTAGTTTCTTCCCAGCCAGTGACACAGCCAATTTCTTTTTCTCTTCCTGATCAGTTTCAGGATTATTCTTCTTTCACCCATTCTTCTTAGGACAGTTTCATTTCACATTCTGTCTGTCAATTTCAAACGCTCCACTCTTCTCCATATCCACATTTCAAATACTTCTACTCGCTTTTCTTCACTTCGCCGTAATGTCCATGTTTCTGTTCCAACTCTCCACACAAAACACTTCACTAGTCTCTTGTTTAGATTATCATTAGTATTATTATTACTTACTTACTTACAAGTGGCTTTTAAAGAACCCGGAGGTTCACTGCCGCCCACACATAAGCCCGCCATTGGTCCCTATCCTGAGCAAGATTAATCCAGTCTCTACCATCATATCACACCTCACTCAAATCCATTTTAATATTATCTTCCCATCTACGTCTCGGCCTCCCCAAAGGTCTTTTTCCCTCCGGCCTCCCAACTAACACTCTATATGCATTTCTGGATTCGCCCATACGTGCTACATACCCTGCCCATCTCAAACGTCTGGATTTTATGTTCCTAATTATGGCAGGTGAAGAATACAATGCGTGCAGTTCTGCGTTTTGTAACTTTCTCCATTCTCCTGTAACTTCATCCATCTTAGTCCCAAATATTTTCCTAAGCACCTTATTCTCAAAGTCCCTTAACCTACGTTCCTCTCTCAAAGTAAGAGTCCAAGTTTCACAACCATACAGAACAACCGGTAATATAACTGTTTTATAAATTCTTTCAGATTTTTTGAGAGCAGACTAGATGATAAAAGCTTCTCAACCGAATAATAACAGGCATTTCCCATATTTATTCTGTGTTTAATTTCCTCCCGAGTATCATTTATATTTTTACTGTTGAACTTTATTATTATTATTGTTATTATTATTATTATTATTATTATTATTATTATTATAAGGTAAATTTATACGATAAATTGGTACCTCGTTTATTTCTATAATGCTGCTCCTGCATTGTAACATCCCCAGCTGGTTTGTTATCTTTTGTATCGACTTGTCACAACATGAAGCGTAAGCTGATATCTCTGCTATTAAAAATCGCTTCTGCTCTATCCTCATACAAGGTTATCATGCAAATCTCGTCTACACAGGCTGAGCGCTGTACAAAGCCAAGCACGTCTTCCACAGCCTATATTATCACTCCAGGCTGCTCTGCTTTCCGGGTTGCATTTGCTTGCCTGATTTATCTGGCGGGAAAAGGAGAGGCTGATCTACCTACACAAACGGGTCAAAGGCTGAAGCGCGCTCGGTTCGAAGAGGAAACATCCGGGACTCTTAATCGTCTTTGTTGCAGTATAAACATAAACAAATTTCCACGATGCTAAGACTGAACGTTTATTTACGTCTGTAATTTTTTTAGCAAGTTAAAGAGTGAAATGTGAACTGCATATTGTCAACTAAATATGTTATTTCAGTGGTATAAAAGACCAGTATTGAATATTATTTATAAAGAGAGGGAAGGCAATGGTAGGATTTGAAAAGAGACTTGGACTGAATAAGAACAAAAAGCTGATGAAGTTTCAAGAGCTTGCCAAGTGGCCTTCACAAGTGATCTTATCACCAATCCAGTCCCAAATATCCCAAGATTAGGTTAGATCTGGGACTTGACTATGTGGCATTAGTTAAGTTCAGAAATTGAAATATTTATACTAGGTATATTCATATATTATTTTGGAAGTTTCAGTTTTGCCTTTCTTAAGTTCACAGATTGAAACGTATATTTTAATCTGTAGATATATCTCATTTCAAGTTTATGTTTTGCCTTTGTTAAATTAAGAGATTGAAGTATTTATACTGTAGACATGATATGAAGATTGAGTTTTCTCATTTGAAGGTTCAGTTTTGTCTTTGTTAAATTCGGAGATTTAAATATTTATACTGTAGGCATATCTCATTAATTGAAGGATCAACTTTCTCATTTAAGGGTTCAGTTATACTTACTTACTTACTTACTTACTTACTTACTTACTGGCTTTTAAGGAACCCGTAGGTACATTGCCGCCCTCACATAAGCCCGCC
Organism: Periplaneta americana; assembly: GCF_040183065.1. NCBI lineage: Eukaryota > Metazoa > Arthropoda > Insecta > Blattodea > Blattidae > Periplaneta > Periplaneta americana. The sequence continues at coordinate 129,402,940 of NC_091133.1, forward strand.
ATTGGTCCCTATCCTGAGCAAGATTAATCCAGTCTCTATCATCATATCCCACCTCCCTCAAATCCATTCTAACATTATCCTTCCATCTACGTCTCGGCCTCCCCAAAGGTCTTTTTCCCTCCGACCTCCCAACTAACACTTTATAAGCATTTCTGAATTCGCCCATACGTGCTACATGCCCTGCCCATCTCAAACGTCCGGATTTAATGTTCCTAATTATGTCAGGTGAAGAATACAATGCGTGCAGTTCTGTGTTGTGTAACTTTCTCTATTCTCCTGTAACTTCATCCCTCTTAACCCCAAATATTTTCCTAAGCACCTTATTCTCAAACACCGTTAACCTATGTTCCTCTCTCAGAGTGAGAGTCCAAGTTTCACAACCATAAAGAGCAACATAACTGCTTTATAAATTCTAACTTTCAGATTTTTTGACAGCAGACTAGATGATAAAATCTTCTCAACCGAATAATAATAGGCATTTTCCATATTTATTCTCTGTTTAATTTCCTCTCGAGTGTCAGTTATATTTGTTACTGTTGCTCCAAGATATTTGAACTTCTCCACCTCTTGAAAAGATAAATCACCAATTTTTATATTTCCAATTCGTACAATATTCTCGTCACGAGACATAATCACACAAACTTTGTCTTTTCGGAATTTACTTCCAAACCTATCTCTTTACTTGCTTCCAGTAAAATTCCCGTGTTTTCCCTAATCGTTTGTGGATTTTCTCCTAACATATTCACGTCATCCGTTCCGTTCAGTTATGTCTTTGTTAAATCAGAGTTTGAAAATGTTATACTGTAGACATGTTTCATTTGAAGTTTCAGTTTTGTCTTTGTTAAATTCAGAGATTGAAATATTTGTACTGTAGGCATATCTCATTAATTGAATAAACAGCTTTCTCATTTGAAGTTTCAGTTATGTCTTTGTTAAATTTAGAGTTTAAAATTGTTATACTGTACATATGCCTCATTTGAAGTTTCAGTTTTGTCTTTGTTAAATTCAGAGATTAAAATATTTGGAAAACGTAGATCTATTATGTGTATTTCACGTGTTAAATTTTATTACCTTGTTAACATGTTTCGGCCTATTGGCCATCTTCAGAACTGGCTGTTGCTGGTCTCGGCGCTTTTTGTTTTGTTTTCTGTGGGGGTGTGTTTGTATAGTGTAATGTGGAGTCAAAGAGTATGTGTATTCTGATTGTGAGTTGTGTGTTGAGAATTTCATTTGGATGTGTTTTTGTGTGTCTGTATATTTCGTATTGTTCTAGTGTGTTTAGTTTCTGGCTTTTTGGTTGGATGTGTAGAATTTCCATATCTGTGTTGATGTCTCTGTAGGTGTGGTTAGCATTTGTGATGTGGTCTGCATATGTGGAAGTGTTTTGTAATTTTGTTATGGCTGTGATGTGTTCTTTGTAACGTGTTTGAAATGATCTGCCTGTCTGTCCTATGTAGAAGTTGTTGCAGGTGTCCATGCAAACAATACCTTCAGTTTCTCTTTAATTGCACATGAACTCTCAGGACTAAGGTCACATCCTACTGAAATTCTATCTGTATCATCGTACGCTAAAGTATGACGTAACTTAACTTGAAACACAAGCATGAGTTCTGCTCATGGATTCCCGGACTTCCCTACGGGATATGGAGGCACGTGGAAGGTATGAAGTCAATGTATCGGACCCCTCATCTATTCTGCAACCCCCTTCCTGTGCCTCATAAACTAAGGTATTCCCAAACCAACATCTATTCAGTTGTAGAATGTAGCGTCCTTTCCTAATGCAGGGTATAATGCGCCTGATTTATTGCACACAGGTATTTAAATGCAGGCATGCTTCTCTGGTGTAAGGGCAGAAGCCACAAATAGTTACTCCAAGTTTCCATGAATCTGGCCTTTGGGGTCAGAGGAGACACTGCACCACGAAAATGAAACAAGACCAATTTCTCATTTTAGCATAGATTTTGTGGTCAACACTTATTTTTAATTTCGTAGAAAGGCCTTTGAAATAATCCAAAAGGAAATGATAAATCTCAATTACAACTAAACTAAACGGTTATTAAATTTAAACAATTACTTTCGATAAGCTCATTGCTCTGGTAACAAGTGTCTAATTAAAATATAGCCTAATCATTTTTCCTGTAGAGAAAGTGTCGGACATTGTCTAGTTTCAAAAATAAATTAAAATTACACTTTTTGAACTAGATTCCTTTCACTTAGCCCTTTTCTCTGCCATAGTTTTGTAAAAATATAGGCTATATATTTCTTTTTCCTTCCTTTCCCCTTTTTGTTCTCTTTATCAGCCGATGAATTTATTATCATAGCCTCTTCATCGTGAATTTTATTTAATTTTCGTATTTCCTTTCTTTTTTATTATTATTTTATTACATTCCATTTTTATATATTCTTCCTTACATTTTTCCATATTAACCATTTGAACTAAAGAGTTGCTTTCACTATATTCCAATGACTTTTGTGCGAGATCGTGCGTTTTTGCTTGTTTTCCGCACAGAACCAATACGCGGTAAGTGTAAAATACCACATTCAGTATTCCCAACGTAACACACATAACAATTTCCCTCTTCTTACTGCTTAAGCGCGACATTCATTTCACTGCTTTAGGATTTTAACATATTATTTTTAGAGACGTTTAACATAGTAATAATTATAAATTGGAAACTTACCACTGCAATTTCACCTAAATTGCAATGTTAATTATTGTTTTTAAATATTTGCAAAAATTAAGTAAAGTCTACTACTCCACGAAACTTATTGCATTCCTGATACAAGTAACATTAAGGAAGCCGTGAAAAAATCAACAAAATTTCAGATGCGGATGTTATTACTGCAATATGTTATATAAATAATACTGTTAAAATATTAAAATGAAAAATAAATCATTACATAACCTTACCGTTTGTTTTAAGTTCGTATTTATAGACTGGGGGGAAAAAAGACAGACGTATATCACGGCCTGCTGGAGTATAGTAAACACAGAAAACATTTTATAGCAACAATGTTGAAAAAAGATATTAAGTTTTTCGAAGTTGTCGTCATTAAACAGAAACCAACATGGAGATTTCATTGCAAATAATTAGAAATTCGTCTTTCAGGTATGTAATAAACGATCTTCGCACAAAATAATGTACGATACACGAGCGGTATGTTTGTTTTCATGTTCTCGGAAATTAAAAAAGCTCAACTACGTTTCGCTTTTTGAACATACCGCTCTTGTAACCTATATTACTATTACTTTCTTTTTTTTTCTATTATGATATTATTTTCACGTTGTTTAGTGTCGATTTTATTATGCTATTATTATTATTTTTTTATTTTTAGTAGGTTATTTTACGACGCTTTATCAACAGCTTAGGTTATTTAGCGTCTGAATGAGATGAAGGTGATAATGACGGTGAAATGAGTCCGGGATCCAGCACCGAAAGTTACCCAGCATTTGCTCATATTGGGTTGAGGGAAAACCCCGGGAACAACCTCAACCAGGTAACTTGCTCCGACCGGGAAACGAACCCGGGTCACTTGGTTTCGCGGGCAGACGCGCTTACCGTTACTCCACAGGTGTGGAATTATTATTGTTATTATTATTATTATTATTATTATTATTATTTTGTAATATGTTAGTACCGTATTCCGTTCTTTAACTTTTTGTTAAATTTTAACTGCTTGTAAACTTTGTGACCTGGTAGAGTGTAAGAGAAGGCCATATGGCCTTAACTCTGCCAGTATAAATAAAGAATTATTATTATTATTATTATTATTATTATTATTATTATTATTATTATCATTATTGTCCTCATTTTTGCAAACGTTTCAAAACTAATTAACAAGCAAACATTCACATGGGAGCAAATAAAGTTTTTTTTCTTCTATCATGTTAGGCCTAATAATAATTTAGGTCACTCGAACGCAATTACGAGGGCCTTAAAATGAGTTTCTCTGACGCCGTTTACAGAAAGAAAACACAATTTCATTGGAAAAATGTATTGCAACAGATACAGCAACTCTTGAGCTATTTTTCAACATATTTCCCACCAGAATTGAGACATTTGTGAGACCGTGAGATCGAGAGAGAGGTGCAGACGGTTGTCACACACTGGTTCCGATCCCAGGCGGCAGACTTCTACGACACAGGGGTACAAAAGTTGATCCCACGGTATGAGAAATGTGTAAGTTCCGGTGGGGAATATGTTGCAAAATTCCTGTATCTGTTCCAATAAATCTTTTCATGAAATTGTATTTTCTTTCTATAAACTACCCCAAAGAAACTTACTTTTTGGATGACCCTCGTAATTGCGGTCGAGTGGCCAAAATTTGTGTAAGCACTTGTTTTGATATTACTAACATGGTGGAAAAAAAAAAAAAAAAACTTTAATGGGTGCGTCAGTAGTAAAATGGGCGCTTTCAATTCCTTACTTACCTGAGGTCTTTTCTGACCTTATACTTACTACTACTTACTGGCTTTTAAGGAACCCAGAGGTTCATTGCCACCCTCACATAAGCCCGCTATTGGTCCCTATCCTGAGCAAGATTAATTCATTCTCTATCATAATATCCCACCTCCCTCAAATCCATTTTAATATTATCCTCCCATCTACGTCTCGACCTCCCCAAAGGTATTTTTCCCTCCGGCCTCCCAACTAACACTCTATATGCATTTCTGGATTCGCCCATACGTGCAACACGCCCTGCCCATCTCAAACGTCTGGATTTAATGTTCCTAATTATGTCAGGTGAAGAATACAATGCGTGCAGTTCTGTGTTGTCTAACTTTCTCCATTCTCCTGTAACTTCATCCCTCTTATCCCCAGATATTTTCCTAAGCACCTTATTCTCGAACACCCTTAACCTATGTTCCTCTCTCAAAGTGAGAGTCCAAGTTTCATAACCATACAGAACAACCGGTAGTATAACTGTTACAGTTAATTCAAAGCACAACAATTTGAAGACATCTACATAATCCTCAATAACAAAACATATTAACAATCTCTAGCAACTTTCATCATTAAACGCGCGAGAAATATATTTTCGAGATGACAGACTTCAGACACCCGATAGATCCTAGCGATCGAAGCGCCACTAGTTGTCAGTTACGCCACCGACAATGGGAAAACATAGAAGTTCGTACACTGTTTCTTCTATTCGTCCTGGTTCAATAATTATGATATCTGTGTTTTTTCTTTTTTTACCTTTTACTCCCTTATTTAATGAAATGTCTTAAAATTATGTGGAATACCCTCTGGGGTAACTTACCCTCTTTGGGGGTGCTAGTGTTGTTATATAAAAAGTAATATGCATCTTTGTTCTGGCAATAAAATATTATTATTATTATTATTATTATTATTATTATTATTATTATCATCATCATCATCATCCTTCACGAATTAGACCTCTGTAGACCTGTTTCGGCCCCATCTAGCAGTCTTCTAAAAGGTCTTCCTGGTCAACGATGTCCTCTAGGTTTATACTGCATCATAATTTTTGAGATTCTTGAATTTTCTATTCTTCTTACATAATCTAGCCAATTTAATTTGTACCTGCTGATTTTTTCTTCTATTGACTCTACTTCTAATTGTTCTAAAATTTCTTCATTCCTTTTTCGGTCTAAAAGAGTATATCCTGCTGTCCTCCTGAAAAATTTCATTTCCGTTGCTTTGATTCTGTTCATGTCTTTTTTCTTTAATGACCAAATCTCGCTTCCGTATAAAAGGGTGGGTAATGCTAGTGTATTATATATTTTATTCTAGTAGATTTTTTTACTAACTTAGCTTTTAATGTTTTGTTTATTATTCCTAGAATTTGTGTAAATTTGGTAATTTTCTTGTTCACATCTTTTTCATTTTGATAAGATATTTCACAACCCAGATAATTGAAATTTTGTACTTGTTCGAGGCATTGCTTATTGGGTATTATCTTATTTCTGACTGGGTCTTGTCCTAAAAATGCCATTACTTTTGATTTTTGTGCTGATTTGCTGATTATTATTATTATTATTATTATTATTATTATTATTATTATTTATTTATTTATTTGAAAATATGAGATAATTCCCAATAGTGTTCATATGAAGAATCGCATGCTCCCGGCAAGATTCAAATGAACCATAACTGTAACATTCGTGCACTTCAAAGCTCAACCTTAGCCATTGTGTATGTCATCGTCATCAGGCAGTAATGCAGCAGACCCTATTAACGGACAGATGCGAAAATACTCATTAAAATAATATTTGTTCGACAGAGTACATTAGACACAGATGAAAGAGCTTTCAAGTGTTGATGTGTGTGTATTTTGTGTTTACCTGGCTGTCACTGTTTAAATGTCGTTATGGCGCAATCAAATAACAGTTTTGATTGACCCCCAAGTATGGAAATAAATGTAAATCGGCACAAATTATCCATGACGCGGCATAATCGCCCTTCCTTTTTAATTAATCTGACAACATGGAGATGGCAGGTTTGAAAATGTGCGGTACATCTCTAATAATCCGGGCTGCAAACACTCAGCAAATAATGATACACTAATGGATGTGGCTTCCAGGCCCTGATTAATGTTATCTTTATTGTTTATGAATGCTGCAACATCACGCCCGATGTATCAGATACAGCGGCTTGTATTGCACTCTTCTGTGAAGGATTTCACGTTAACAAATTGTTTATTTATTGGTTGCAATATTTGTACGTCCTCCTCTCATCGCCGACTAGCTATATACTACACTAGTCAGACTTCTGATGCATACAAACAATTGTTCTTCCTCTGACACACATCGTCAAGTGAGATGTACTGCCTGATAGTAGATGTATACATATGAGCCAGAACCCGAAACAGTACATACTGTTTTCCTTTAGAAGAAGCGAAATACTGTTAATTTATAAATGAATAGTCAAAAATCATATTAATTCATAAACATCAACCAATGCTAGATCAGCAACACCATCATACTTAGGCAGGGCAGATCATATTAGGAAGTTTAAATGTAGAAAACAAAGAACGGACGTGGCAAAATTTTCCTTTGTTAACCGCACAATAGTAGACTGGAACAGCTTACCTGCGGCGATCTTTCAGGGTTCTCTCAAAATCAATACATTTAAGGAAAGGTTGAGAAGATTAGACTGAAAATGTAATTTGTAGGTGCAGTGTAAATATGTAAGTTGTGTAATGTAATTAATTAAGTTGATATGTAATTAATTAAGTTGATATGTAATTAATTAAGATGATATTAACTTAGTTGATATGTAATTAATTAAGATGATATTTAATTAAGTTGATTTGTAATTAATTAAGGTGATATGTAATTACTTAAATTGGTAATAGTTGGGTGAAATAGAAGTACTTATAAGTTAGGTTTACTTTTGCTTATTGTTATTATAGAATAGTTTTTATTTATAGTCCTAGGTTTATAGCATCTATTTATTTACAGTTAGAAATAAATGTAGGATTATTTTATTTTATTTTTTTTTTAATTTTATTGCTGTAGTTATTGTATTATTGTAATTGTAATTATTGTATATTATATATCACTGCCACTGTAGTGTTAATACATACATACATACATATTTCAATTTTCAAATAATGACTGTGCCTTATTCCTTTGTCTTTTGTAGAAGTTGCTGATTATTATTGTGCATGACGTATTTCGTTCGTATGATTGTGATTTTCCCTACAGCTACAATCCCTTATTTATTGTAACACTTTCTACATCCCTGCCTGAGCGTTAAGGAGTCGTACAGTTAGGGGAGAGTCGGGTAGTATTGGACATCGGGTAGTATCGGACAGTGCGTTTTTTTCATCTACCACCATATGGTAGTACCTGAATGACATGGTTACGTTTCTCTATGCGACATTACTGAAACGTAACCATGTCAGTCAGGTACTATCATCGTGTGGTAGATGAAAGAAACTCACTGTCCGATATTACCCGATGTCCGATACTACCCGACTCTCCCCTATGTGTATATCCAGTAACTCCAAAATCATAAGTTGCAGAGCTGATTTCGTGATATCACTGCCCTAACGGTTCATTACAAAAGCCACGATAAAATGAAAGGAAAAATCAACAAATCTAATCAAAACCTCGGAAATGTAATCTATAGGCGGTAGATGTTTTGTGGCTAGTATGGTGCTTCATTTCGATTAGTCGAAGATCAAAGCGAGATTGATTGATTGATTGATTGCCATTACACGCCATTTATCACAATTATATTAACTGATAGAATTACATTTTATGTCCATGGTGATGTGGACGAATAAATTATACATAAAAGGGACAGAACCGCAATAACCGAAAGAGAATCAAAACCATTCATCCGATCGATGGTCAGCTAATAATAAGCCCACAAACAAATGAAAGACCTTATGCTGTGGATTCCTAGGTGACGGTCTTCGTTACCAGGCAGTCATGCAGAGCGAAGAGACACGAGAATAAATCAATTAAACATATGAATAAGTTATGTATGGCAATTTCAAAAATTGTGCTCGTCATCATGACTGAGGTTCGTGGCTTTGAACTGGAACATGAGTAATGGATTTTTATGCGTCTATATGGAGTGAAAAATATATTCGGTCATTCACATTATAAAAAAGCATTGTAAAGCTGTAACAAGTGGAACAACATATAGAAAATATTATTTTATTCATAATTAATTAGTATTTATTTGAATGTAATCGAAATAATTTTCAGTGAAATTTGATCTTTGCATATCATGAAGTAAAATTTGAAATGCTACAGAGAATGATGTTTCCAGAAAGCTTCTTGAGAGGAAAGTTCATTATTATTTACATAATTTTAATTATTTGTCCACTCGAAATTTTTTAAAACTAAATTAAAGGAATGTTGCCTATTGTATTACACAGGTTCCGCCTAACCAGTGTCTAGTATCTTGTGGGGAAATATACCGGTACCAGAAACAAAAATACTCTGCATTTAATTCCATATCTTTGTTTACTGGGAAGAATTAATTTTTGAGTCCATATTATGTACGTAATAATGAACATTAAAAACTAGCGATTCTGTTATTTATTTTTTTCATTCATATATTCACTTATTTATTTATTCATTTACTTACTTATTTATTTACTTATTATTTATTTATTTATTTATTTATTTAGTTCAACTTAAGGTATGTAACTTTAAACTTGTGTTGTAACGTTAAAAATGCCAGATCTAGTTATTTTGTGATGCATCTAATTAATTAATTAATTCATTCATTCATTCACTGTGGGCTCAACTTTTATTTCCTATGTCGTAGATGTCTGTCGCCTGGGATCGCAACCAGTGCTTGACAGCCGTTTGCATCTCTCTGTTGACTCCACGGTATAACAAATGACTTAATTCCAGTGGATAATATGTTGAAAAATAGCTCAACAATTGCTGTATCCGTTTCAATAAATATTTTCATGAAATTGTGTTTTCTTCCTGTAAACGAACTTAGGGAAGCTTACTTTCTGGACGATCTTCATAATTGCGCTCGAGTGGCCACGATTTGTATAAGCACTTGCTTTGGTTTTATTAACATGTGGAAGGAAAAAAATAACTTTTTTTTCTGCCCCCCCCCCCACGATGTTTGCTTGTAAGTTTCTAGCAAAAGTCCCGGGCCCTACTTATATTGAAAAAATGAAATTATAAAATCGGCACTTAGTCCCTTTGAAAATATAAGTCTTCAATTGAGGAGCGTTTTTTGCATAAGTCGATAGATGCAGAAATTTTCTAAAACCAGTTATAGGCTATATGAATATCATATGTTCTATAGCTTCGGAATCGACCTATGAAACCAGATTTAGTAAAACTTCATTGATGCCGTATGTAGAGACTATCAAACCTTCCAGGTTTTTCCAAAACTCGATAGATGTTGTTACTTAGTTGAAGCAAAATTCGATAGACGCTCGAGTCCTTATTTGAAATACTGTATATACAAGGTCAAATAAAATAGTCTTCGGCATAATATTTCAGACAATTTACTTTAAACAAATATTTTAGAGTTCTTTTAACTCATTTAAAACTTTCCATACTGATTCCTGCTCAACCTGCAAAGTAGTTCTATTCCAAATAAAGGCAGAGACAGACTTCGCGATAAAAATGAACTCAGGACCCAATATAGACTACATAAATTCCATGCAGACAAGTTTGACAAAATTAAGAAAGATGATAATCAGGAAGTAATAAATATATGTTTTGACTTGCAACAAAACTAACTTCTGCCGAAATTTTCTTATTTTTTTGCGCCTAAAACTGACAAGTAATAAAAAAAGTGCTTACATTTTTCAAACTTACTTTCATTGTCTCAGAACAAAGAATGTTTCCTGTGAAAATCATTGTTGTAAAATAAATATTTGTGTGCTAAATTAAAAAATGTAATTTCTGTAAAATCTTGATTTCTGCATCTATCGACTTTTGCAAAAACGCTCTTCAATTGTTACGATGTTGGAATACCCGGAGAAAACCTGTGTTACAAGGACCACGAGCTTGTCCGACATAAGTTATAAACACAGAGTGAATCAACAGGGATTTGAATCTGGCCTCCCGGGCAGACATTACAATACACGAATAGCTACTTTATGTCAATTCATTCAAAAGTAATGTCGTGTGTATACTTAAATCATACAATCTATTAAAGAAATCTATTCACTTCACGTAGTTTTAAAAATATCATAGGGAATGGCTGCTTGTTTTTTTGTACTGTGGATTATTTATTGTCTAATTATACTTTTCATAGTTTTGAACGTGTGCACGGCTTAAAAAGAGTTCTTAATTTCTCTTAAGTAAACAACCATGTCACCCATTTTGTCACAATGCGGTTTTCGTGTAAGATAAAATTTTATAACGTTTTCATGCCGCAGATTATGCACTACTGATTACGGACTATCGACCTCGCTTTCAAAGCCGTATCAGATTTTCAAAATTTATTATAACTAGCACGTCACGATTGATATCCCATGAAGATACCATTAGCCCTGTAACGAGGTAGAAACCAGCTATCTATTTACACACACGAAAATCCGAAGCACACAATATGAAGACCTCAATCTGACACATCCGGCTTCTCGCATTCTTCGAAAAGAATGCGAACAGTTGAGGTTTCGTGTAATGGTCACTTTCGACTGTAGGAAAGTTTCGGTCCCATTCATACACGCGAGCAGCGGTTCGAATTGAGTGCCCACTACTGATGCTGGCTAATTAGAGAGTCCGCAGGTCACGACATGGCCGCCGGCTTATGCTTACAGGCCAGTTTGTACGGAGTATCCGCTGAGAATTCGTCTATAAACTGATTCTGCAAGCTCTGCACTATAAACACTTTGTAAGCTAACCAGTATACCATTAAAATTGATAAAGTGGGATCCGGAAGTTCATGCCCTATCAAGCGTCAAATTATGTATGCAAATATTCCGTGGAAATCTAAAATATATGGCCGACACCACAAACTTCAGTACTGTAATTTATTGTTGTTCTCGGCAAGAGTCATAAAATTTTGGTGTCTTATTATATAGTATACTTAATTTACAACTTTGTATTTTGAAACAGGATATAACGCAAATTCAGATTCACCAATTTAAACGTAACTAGGGCTATTACTCAAAATTCGAAGTGATGCTTCCAAGATCCTCATAAAATTCTTCCACATCAACAAAAATAAACTTTATAGTCAAGTTTCCAAATAACAGTGCAAATAGATTTATGTTGTATAATAATGATAACTTGGAATTCAACGGGTTACATCAGCTTCTTGTCTATGCGGATGACGTGAATATGTTAGCAGAAAATCCACAAACGATTAGGGAAAACACGGAAATTCTACTTGAAGCAAGTAAAGCGATAGGGTTGGAAGTAAATCCCGAAAAGACAAAGTATATGATTATGTCGCGTGACCAGAATATTGTACGAAATGGAACTATAAAAATTGGAAATTTATCCTTCGAAGAGGTAGAAAAATTCAAATATCTTGGAGCAACAGTAACAAATATAAATGACACTCCGGAGGAAATTAAATGCAGAATAAATATGGGAAATGCGTGTTATTATTCGGTTGAGAAGCTTTTGTCATCTAGTCTGCTGTCAAAAAATCTGAAAGTTAGAATTTATAAAACAGTTATATTACCGGTTGTTTTGTATGGTTGTGAAACTTGGACTCTCACTTTGAGAGAGGAACATAGATTAAGGGTGTTTGAGAATAAGGTTATTAGAAAAATATTTGGGACCAAGAGGGATGAAGTTACTGGAGAATGGAGAAAGTTACACAACGCAGAGCTGCACGCATTGTATTCTTCACCTGACATAATTAGGAACATTAAATCCAGACGTTCGAGATGGGCAGGGCATGCAGCACGTATGGGTGAATCCAGAAATGCATATAGAGTGTTAGTTGGGAGGCCGGAGGGAAAAAGACCTTTGGGAAGGCCGAGACGTAGATGGGAGGATAATATTAAAATGGATTTGAGGGAGGTGGGATATAATGGTAGAGACTGGATTAATCTTGCTCAGGATAGGGATCAATGGCGGGCTTATGTGCGGGCGGCAATGAACCTCCGGGTTCCTTAAAAGCCAGTAATTAAGTAAGTAAGTAAGTAATAATGATGACAGTCTTTAACATGGAGAGAGGATGGTATTTTTTGGTGAAAAATGAGTAAAGTTTAAAAAAAAAAAAAATTTTTCTTTAAAATACTCCGTGACATGCGTGGAATGCATTGCATAACATTTTGTGGGTATTTGTGCCCTTATCGGATGTTGAGTCGCCATTTTTAAACTTCTGCGTAATGGATTTTTAAATCACTCCCCCACTTTTATTTTTGTTTCTGGTAAATTAAATTGTCAAAAAAAAAAAAATTCCTTTAAAATACTCTTTGATATGTGTGGGATGCATTGCATAACGTTTTGTGGGTATTTGTGCCCTTATCGGATGTTGAGTCGCCATTTTTAAACTTCTGCGTTATGGATTTTTAAATCACTCCCCCACTTTTATTTTTGTTTCTGGTAAATTAAATTGTCAAAAAAAAAAACCTTTAAAATACTCTTTGATATGTGTGGAATGCATTGCATAACATTTTGTGGGTATTTGTGCCCTTATCGGATGTTGAGTCGCCATTTTTAAACTTCCTGCGTTATGGATTTTTAAATCACTCCCCCACTTTTATTGTTGTTTCCAGTAACTTCATTTTTTTTTGCTACATTGCCAGACAAAAATAAATATAATTTCTGAACTATTAAAGATACATGCATGGAATTTAGAACACACATTCTTTAGACTATTAGGAAACGTTTCTCTGTAACATAATTTTGTTAATTGCTTTAATTTAAAAAATACGTCCGTTTGTTTGGAAGAAAGGAAACCAGAAAAGTGTTATTACATTTTAATTGTTTATTTTACAAACGTAGGGACTAATATCAAAATTCTGTTACAGATAGTTTGTAGAACATGCTTTTGCAAATATATTGCAAAAAAATTGAATCTATGTTTAAAAACGGTTTAGATATATCGGTTTTACTACAATCCTCCATTGGGTATATTTTTTTTTTTCAAATTTGGGCCCGCAAATAATTTTTTTTCAATCTATTTTTATTTGGTTGAGTTGCCACAGCTATGAGCTCTCTACATACACAAAATTAATATTTTACACCAAATAGGAAAAAAGTTTTAAAACATACCATCCTCCCCCCTTAACTGTTTTTTTTTCAAGTAATACTACCTATAAAAAAGCTAATGTTACCTGCTTTTCAATACATTTTCAAATAGCCTATATAGGTCATTTGAACATTAGTGGCAGCACTGCTACTGTTCAACTCCCCTAGCGGTAACTAATGTAAGCTAGCAGTATGAGATGGAGTAGTGTCTGATATGTGTTATCTGTAAGTTGTTGTTTAGTCAACTGCCCGAAGACAGGTCTGAACCTCAAAAGTGATACCAACAAGGCACCACTTATGAGGCAACTTACTTACTGGCTTTTAAGGAACCCGGAGGTTCATTGCCGCCCTCACATAAGCCCGCCATTGGTCCCTATCCTGAGCAAGATTAATCCAGTCTCTATCATCATATCGCACCTCCCTCAAATCCATCTTACTATTGTCTTCCCCTCTACGTCTCGGCCTCCCCAAAGGTCTTTTTCCCTTAGGTCTCCCAACTAACACTCTATATGCATTTCTGGATTCGCCCATACGTGCTACATGCCCTGCCCATCTCAAACGTCTGGATTAATGTTCCCAATTATGTCAGGTGAAGAATACAATGCGTGCAGTTCTGTCATATGCAACTTTCTCCATTCTCCTGTAACTTCATCTCTCTTAGCGCCAAATATTTTCCTAAGCACTTTATTCTCAAACACCCTTAACCTATGTTCCCTCTAAAAGCGAGAGTCCAAGTTTCACAACCATAAAGAACATCCGGTAATATAACTGTTTTATAAATTCTAACTTTCAGATTTTTTGACAGCAGACTGGATGATAAAAGCTTCTCAACCGAATAATAACAGGCATTTCCCATATTTATTCTGTGTTTAATTTCCTTCCCAGTATTATTTATATTTGTTACTGTTGCTCCCAGATATTTGAATTTTTCCACTTCTTCAAAGGATAAATTTCCAATTTTTATAGTTCCATTTCGTACAATATTCTCGTCACGATACATAATCATATACTTTGTTTTTTCGGGATTTACTTCCAAACCTATTTATAAGGCAACTAGCTAAGATAATATTCTAATGCAGTGAATGCAATAATAAGACTGTTATCCACAACTCAAGTCCCCTGCGGGGACTGAATGGTCAGAGCGTAAGCCTGTCTGGGTTCGAGTCCCCATTGGGCCCGGTATTTTTCATTGAAAAATCCATAGTGACATTTGTCGCAGACAAAGTCGCAGTTTGGGTTTTTGTCGGGGTTCTCCCGTTTTCCCCCATATTAGGCATCCACATCATTCCGTCAACATTTCTTCATTTCGTCATCATTCCATAGCATCCCCGAACGCCGGCTGGCAACGCACGGAGGGGGCTGGCCTAGAAACGAGGTGGGGGTGCCTGCTCGAAACTTGGGTACGCAGCAAACCTTAGTATAGTCAGCCGGTTTGAGTTTGGGAATGCGCCTAGCTTGAGGGTTAGCGTAATAGATCGTAAAAGGTCGCAGTGCAGGGTCAGAGTGCCTCCTCCCGAAAATGATTGGCTAAGACCACACCGTACACGAACCTGGCTCTTACGGTAGTGACTAGGAGGATTTTTGTTGTATAATTTTAATTTGTACTCACTTTGCCTACTAGCTAAATAAATAAATAGAAATGAATTTATACTAATGAGTGATTTATATAGAAGTGACACATTTCTTTCATTAATTGTTTCAAAACGAATTGTGCTAGCGACAACTTATTACACCTAAAATGTAGAGGAATTTTGGGAGATTATTTACCTCTATAGCAAATGTTGAAAATGTCCTCCATCCTGCATAAGGCACAACTCAACACGTCGTTCCATGTTACTGGCCACCCGTTGGAGGACTCTGTTGTTAGCTTGAATCTCCTGTGTGATGTTGTGCTTCAGATCGTCCAATGTCTGGGGACGTGTGGCGTAAACCCTGTCTTTTAAGTAACCCCATAGAAAGAAGTCCGGCGTTGTCAAATCCGGAGATCTCGGTGGCCACAGCTACTCAACGGGCATACCAGAGAGAATTTGGTGTTCGCAATCCTCCCAAAAGAAACACAATACTGGGACTGGTAAACAAATTGGAAACAACTGGATCTCTGGTGAGTGAAAAGGGCAAGCATCGTTCATCTAGGCTTCCCACGGTTGTTGTTGACGTAAGAGCACGACTGGAGCAGTCACCCAAAAAATCATTAAGACGTTTGTCGCAGGAGACAGGGTACACCTACTCAATGTGTCAGAGAGCCTAAAGCCATATAGGGTTACGGTTGTTCATCAGCTACAGGAACCAGATAAGGATAAAAGATTGAATTATTGTCGTTGGTTTCAGACGTTCATTGTGCAAAATCCTGCCATATTGTCCATCACATGGTTCACAGATGAAGCATGGTTCCATTTATCCGGTTATGTGACGACCGAATAATTTCCAGGAATCTGTGGCCACCGAGATCTCCGGATTTGACAACGCCGGACTTCTTTCTATGGGGTTACTTAAAATACAGGGTTTACGCCACACGTCCCCAGACATTGGACGATCTGAAGCACAACATCACACAGGAGATTCAAGCTATTGACAACAGAGTCCTCCAACGAGTGGCCAGTAACATGTAACGACGTGTTGAGTTGTGCCTTATGCAGGATGGAGGACATTTTCAACATTTGCTATAGAGGTCAATAATCTCCCAAAATTCCTCTATATTTTAGGTGTAATAAGTTGTCGGTAGCACAATTCGTTTTGAAACGATTAATGAAAGAAATGTGTCAGTTCTATATAAATCACTCTGTATAATCTGACAGGAATATTCCTTGTCTCTTGTATCCTATCTATTTAATGTCTAAAGTACTGTAGTACTGTACAGGGTTATACAGGGTGATTCACGAGGATTTACCGTCCTTTACAGAGCTTATTTCAGAAGACATTCTAAGCAAAAAAGTCATATAAACATGAGCCTATTCTCAATATTTACAGAGTTACGTTTCATTATTGGAACGCATTGCTGTGAGCGCGTGATCTTGGTCAGCGTGCAGTCAGCAGCCAGCGCGAGCGCTACGGAAATCGAAGATAGCCGTATGCAGTTACGTAGAGCGACGAGTGCCGTTCACAAGCGTGCGGCCAAGTGTTCTCAAGCGGACGGCGACATTTTTTTTAAATGTGTTGTAAACTCTCCAAGAATGTAAATTAGGTTGCAAAATTGAATTGCATATAATTAAGTCGGTGGAAGTGGTGTGATTTGTAATAATTTTTGTGATAAGTGCGTAAGAATAATGTAATTTTCTAGTTAAAAACAGAAAAAGATGTCTGTACGAAGCAACCAAGGAGTTCACAGCACATTTTTAGCTTCATAACACTTGCCTATTAAAGAAACGATACATCTGAATGGTTCATTCTCTATTTGTACTGTACTTTTACCTTCAAACTAAAGAAAAAAACGTATTTTACAAACAACTTCAAATTAGTGTAACTCTGAAAATATTGAGAATACAAACTATGTTTATATGACATTTTTTGCTCAAAATGTCTCCAGAAATAAGCTCCGTAAAGGACGGTAAATCCTCGTGAATCACCCTGTATATCTTTTCTTGATCATAAGCGATAGTATATTCTGTATTGTATATGACACATTTGAATATAGCTTCGAAAATTCTGTGGACATCGGCCGTTATTACATTCTTGTCATTTATATTAATTTTCCTTAATATTACTTACTTAATTATTGCTGTTGCATATTATATTTATATTTGTTAGTATTTTTTATTTAATTATATTTCATTCTATACTAATTATTATCCAGCCTTGGTTTATTTCTGCTCGCTGCCACTGCGTCATGTTGGTCAAATCTCTATTCACCTTCAATATCTGACTCGGTAGACGTATCCAGTATGCCGAGTGTGATTGTGTATCAAATCTGTTAAAGGAATTATGCATAATTGCTTCGGTAATGCTAGTCAAAGTTCTGTTTACGACAGGGATGAGACGATATTAGCTCCCAATCATGGTAGAAGAGCTCGACCTTGATCACGAGCGCATAGCGCATCCACTACGTAGCGTCGTAACGTAGACAACAGGGATGTACAGTACATGCAGCGAATAAAAGCAGCAATTATTACAATAACTTGCATTACTAAATTTCTGGCTATGTAATAGGGCTAGTTATTCAGTTGTTTAATATACATGTACATATATAGGGACATCATTTTATTTTTACTAACATTTTTAATATTAACCTGTCTACACCTTTAGAGAACCGGAAACACCGCTTGCTCCCCCCTCCAAGACTGGAGTTCGATGATACTGGCGTAAAACACAAATCACTCTACTAGGTATAGGAAGGAAGAAAAGTAGTTCATCCATTTACGTAAACCAGGAAATATCGCGATTTTGAGTTTGATAATTTTCATTAGGTTTTTCTTTAATCAAAGTACAGTACTGTATTAAGAATAAGTGTTTTTACTCACGAAGTGAGTTATCCATGCGAACGTATTCATTATGCAGTGTATATTATACTGTCTACAGCACATTAGCGTACAATATAGAGAAAGAAGTTAAATCGAAAAATAATCATAATATGAATATTTAAACACAATTTTGAAAATGGTGGCCGTTCATTTCGATACAGGCTTCAGTTCTTTTGTGCATATTATCGCACTATAGACTATTGCATCTAATTCCAATTGCCAGTTTCGTCCTTCGTACTAGTAACTCATGTTGAAATAATTCTGCACCTATTCTACGTACTGTAAAGTCAATCTTCACTTCTGCCCGATCCGAAAATATAAAATTACTCAGACATGCTATCTACTGTCCGTCCAAGTGGTTATGCCGCAGGATTGTAGAAAGGGAGGAAATCACGTGACATTTAATTACTTAACGAGGTCCTTTTATTTAAGCTAAATTAAACAGCTGTATAATATTACGTAAACTTCCAATTCCTAAGAGAAATTAATGTTTTCAGAAAAGAGCTAAGACAGTCCAGCTATTACAGAGGGGCGAGCAGAAGTAGGTGGGGGAAATCGGAATGCGACGTAGGCAAACGGACAGTACCTCTGCGAAAATATGATTCAATATTGAAAGCTCTTTCGTCACTGGAAAACGCGAACATATTTCTGGAATGTACTATACTCAGTAACTCAGTACTGCTTACTATCTGCGGTCTTGGTTCTGTGTGGAGTTGGAACTTCCTTAGTAGAAGGGGTGGGAGTGAAGTACATTCAAAAACTCAGGTACAATAAAAATTGAAGTAAAAATAAAATGATGTCCCTCTATAAACAAATCGCAAAGGGAAGGGTTTTTTAGGAACAAAAAGAGAAATAGGAAAAGTTAATTGTATGCAAACCATTTTATTGTTAAAAGCAATTATTTATTATGTAAATACTTCACTTCATTGGTTAGGAGAAACTAATGGGGTCTACCTGCCCGACGTGTGTGATCTCTAAGTACTTTTGAGCATTTGTTGAAAAAATATTAATGACAATATTGATTGAAATAGAGTATATTGATTGTGTGATTGTGAAAATGTAATCCTTACTCTCCAGTCGTGATTATGTAATGAGTTTTCTTAGAGTGATTTGTGAGATGCACGTAACACGAAAAAACAAATTGATTAAATTAAGATATTGAGAGCCATCGTAATTTTTGGGGTCAATGATTTAAGGGGATATGTATGTCTTTTAAAACTTCCACAATTTCGGCAAAAATTTGTGAAATTTAAACTATATAAACAGATCTATAATAATATCATCTGTACAAAATTTGGCGCAATTAGGTCAAATAGTTTTGAAATTATATTTTTAAGGTTATTTTATATTGACGTTACTAAATAGCTCCTTGCATCAAAGTTTTCAAAATGTTTAGTTCATATTTGCTCAAAATCCTGAAAATAGTTATTGGAATAAAAGTGAATTAGCATTTTGAGCTTAGTAATAGTATAAGTTAAGTGTAATCAAAGATAAAATATTATTTCTAAATTAAAGAAACACGTAGTCTAATAAAAGTAAATATCCAGAAACAAGCAACAAATAAAACATAAACAATACATTTAAAATAAAGAAATAAAAGGAATCTCGATACAATCTACTAACCAAAATGTAAATTAAATTACCTTCGATGTCAATTCCGAAATGAATTTATTTCTCTCTTCTCCTGAATAATGCCTATATTTTTTTTCATCTTGCGTCTCATAATGCCGTTTTATGTTGCTTTTTTTGCAAATGATATTTTTTTTGCACAACAAACACTGGACTTCATCACCATGTTCGAAGCATAAATATTGTATCTTCCACTCTTCCTTGAAAGCTTTAAGCGCTTCCGTTCCGTCATGATGCGCTGTGTTCTAAGATCTGTACATCCTTTAGCAATGTTTACAGGTAAAAGAGATCCGCGCGCGCGCAGCGGGCATAAAAGAGCTCTCGCTCGAAATTATTAGTCACCATCGCAAGACTGGTTTACGATTATAATGTTGGAACACTGTTTTCAGTTTTACGTCGCCTTAATCTATACTAATAATAAATCTGTAGCCGAAATTTTTCTGGTAATTTTCGATTTTCCAAAAATAATTGGTCCTAACATATATAATTAACCACCCTGAAACCGAAAATCGCTTTTTTGAAATTTTTGTTTGTATGTCTGTCTGTCTGTCTGTCTGTATGTTTGTTACCTTTTCACGCGATAATGGATGGACGGATTTCCATGAAAATTGGAATATAAATTATGTTCGTTGTAACTTAGATTTTAGGCTATATGGCAATCCAAATACATTATTTAAAAGGGGGGTTATAAGGGGGCCTGAATGAAATAAATCGAAATATCTCGCTTATTATTGATTTTTGTGAAAAATGTTACATAACAAAAGCTTCTTTAAAAATAATTTTCGATAAGTTTTATTCCTTGAAAAATATTTATAGGACTGATATTTAATGAGATAAATGAGTTTTAAAATTAAAATAACTGCCATCTATGGCAGTATAATGAAATAAAAAACAAATGACTTCGTCTATAAGGGGCCTTGGACAGAAACAATCGAAAGCTATGAAAGATAGCCTACAGATAATGTTTCTGTTTGTATGAAGTAATATCGGAAGCTAAATTAACCGGTTTGTATAATTACTTATTATTTCACCATTGGAAAGTGTAGTTTCTCTAGATGGACATAATGGTATAATGTTATTATTGATATAACAGTCTATAATATAATATAATATAATATAATATATTATAATATAATATAATATAATATAAAATAATATATGTAATGTAATATTATATAATATAATTTAAGTTATTTTAAGGGTTCAGAGCCATAGTGGGCCAAACGCCATTTACTGAATACGTAGAAAACAAGGGTTAAAATTAAGTTATTACCATAATTCAATGGAAACCTATAACAAGTAAAATAAAGTATACACATTAAATCTAAATGATGTCAATGTTCATTAAACTATAGTTGCATGTAATAAAAATTAGAAACATGTTAAAGGAATTGTCATTGCACCAAATGAGTGTCTCTGGACCAAAATGATCGCATTTTAATTATTTGGGTGCAATTTAAATTAAGTAACATATTAAACGATTTATCCTTCTATCAAACACGAATGTTCCTGGATCAAATGTCCTATTTTAATTATGTAATTACTTTATATTAATTTCTAACGGGTGCAGCGGAGCGCACGGGTACGGCTAGTTATCAATATTATTTTAAAATCAATATTATTAGCGTACTCATAGTTGTAGAGCAGTAAATGTTTTCGCTATTATTTGAAGAAAAAAAAAAAGAAGGAAAGACTGAACATATTTCCATAAGATGCCCCATTAAACTTCGCAATTCATTTCATTTTCATAGCAGCTGGAAATGTTGCTGTAATTACAGACACAGCTGCTGAGGTTCTGCATTAGGAAGAAGCGCTTACCTTCCTTGATGGGGTCCCACATTGGGCACATAGGACGAGCTGGCGGAGATGGCTGAGTCAGGGATATCCCCGGACTCCATCCCAAGAGGGTAGTCGCAGGAACCTGCAAGCAAACACACACAACGCTTGTTACACAACAAGACACGGTGTGAGCAGTTGTGTGACACAATCACCGAACAAAAAACCTCAGGGGAGCACTGGAAGGGCAAGCAGGCCGCAGAGCCCTGTAGAGCGCGTCAAGGACTAAACCGGTTAATATTCATAATCAGCTTCACCCTGATTGTGTGTTGTACAGTTCTAATTCTGAATTTTGTTTGTTCTGGAACTCCCATACTATGCATTGCAATAAGAAGAAACGACACACGAAACTGACACATACTTTCATATTCAACAGTTTAAGTTTCTCACAATCATTCAGTCCCTTGATAATGTTGTGTTAGTAAATAATTTTCTTTAACTATAATCGAAAATACAACCTAATTTAATCCCATAAACGTAATCTTTATACGAAACAACGAGTCAAAATCAGGATAGCAGGAGAAATGTCCGAAGGAGGTAAAATTAATAATAATAATAATAATAATAATAATAATAATAATAATAATAATAATTCTTTATTTATACTGGCAGACTTAAGGCCAGGTCACAAAGTATACAAGCAGTTAAAATTTAACAAAAAGTTAAAGAGTAGAATACTAACATATTACAAAAATAATAATAATAATAATAATAATAATAATAATAATAATTCTTTATTTATACTGGCAGAGTTAAGGCCAGGTCACAAAGTATACAAGCAGTTAAAATTTAACAAAAAGTTAAAGAGTAGAATACTAACATATTACAAAAATAATAATAATAATAATAATAATAATAATAATAATAATAATAATAATAGCATAATAAAATCGCCACTAAGCAACATGAAAATAATACCATAATAGAAAAAAAAGTAAAATACATTGGAATATAGTGAAAGCAACTCATTTAGTACAAATAGTTAATATGGAAAAACGTAAAGAAGAATATATCTAAATGGAATGTAACAAAATAATACCGGCAATACAAAAGAAAAGAAATACGTAAATTAAATAAAATTCACGATAAAAAAGGCTATGATAATAAATTCATCGGCTGATAAAGAGAACAAAAAGGGAAAAGGAAGGAAAAAGAAATATATAGCGTATATTTTTACAAAACTATGGCAGATAAAAGGGCTTATAACTGAAAGGAATCTAATTCAAAAAGTGCAATTTTAATTCATTTTTGTAACTAGACAATGTCCGACAGTCTCTGACATGTTATGGTAGAGAGTTCCAGAGATGAGCTGCAGAGGCCGTGAAAGATGAAGAATAGAAGGATGTTCTGTGTTTAGGAATGGAGAGTGTGATATGGTGTTGTGAGCGAGTATCTATTTCGTGATATGAGGACAAATGTTGAAAACGAGAAGCTAGGTAGCTAGGGTTAGAGGTTTGAAGAATATTGAAGAGTAAAGTGAGAGAGTGAATAGTTCTTCGCTCTTTGAGACGGAAATTGGGAGAAAAGTACATAAAGGATTCCCTTATCACCTACCCTGTTCAATATCTACTATTATGCTCTGAAAAACATAAGAGATCATTACTTGTTTGCTGTAAACAAATTATTTTCCTTTCAAATGAATGAATGAATGGATAAATAGTTAAATTAATAAATATATACATAAATAAAAATAAAGTAAATAAATAAACAAATAAGCGAACGGATCAAACGAACGAATAAACACACACACAAACAAACAAACAAATAAACCAGTAAGCAAGCAAGCAAGCAAACAAATAAGTATATACATCTTGGTTACACAACTTTTAACACTGTATCACTTCGGAATATGTATGATAAGACTTTCTTGTGTTAAATTCTAACGTACCTTGTTTACATGTTTCGACCTTTTATGGGTCATCCTCAGAACTGGTCGTTGTTGGTCTTGGCGCCTCTTGTTTTGTTTCCTGTGAGATTATGTTCGTGTGGTATAGTGTAGAGTCAAAGAGTGTGTTCTGAAATTGAGTTGTGTGTTGAGAATTTTGTTGGGGTGTGTTTTCGTGTGTCTGTATATTTCATATTGTTCTAGTGTGTTTAGTTTCTGGCTTTTTGATTGGATGTGTAGTATTTCAATGTCTGTGTTGACGTCTCTGTGGGTGTGGTTAGCATTTGTGATGTGTTCTGCATGTGTGGAGGTGTTTTGTAATTTTGTTATGGCTGTGATGTGTTCTTTGTAACATGTTTGAAATGATCTGCCTGTCTGTCCTCACGAAATTCTCAACACACAACTCAATTTCAGAACACACACATTCTTTGACTCTACATTATACCACACGAACACACCCTCACAGGAAACAAAACAAGAGGCGCCAAGACCAACAACGACCAGTTCTGAGGATGACCCATAAATAGGTCGAAACATGTAAACAAGGTACGTTAGAATTTAACACAAGAAAGTCTTATCATAATATTCCGAAATAAATATAAATAAATAAATAACTAACTAAATTAGTATGAAAATAAGCAAATAAAGAAGTAAATAAATGAATAAATAAGTATGTAAATAACAAAATAAGTAAATAAATAAATACAAATAAATAAATACCGGTATGTAAATAAATATATATATGAATAAATAAATAAATAAATAAATAAATACACTTACTTATTTATAAACGTACTGTTGCCCCATTTTAGTTTTCCATAAATATAAGTTCTTTAAAAATGAGCAAAGTAAGGATCACAAATTTAATGCAGTATAGTTTGCAGGTACTACAACTGTTTTCAATCTTATCTAGAGAAACGAAGTTCTTGAAAGCTTGCTGAAAATGTGATTAACTTGATTTTCCGAAGTCTACTTACTGTGTACAATAATAACACATTGAATCAATTTTGTTAGGAGTTATAATTAGAAAAAATAGAGAAATGAATAAAAAGAATAAAAAATGAGTGAAAGAATAAATAGATAAATAATTCAATAAATCTAGAGGTTTCACATAATAATAATCCAGCCCGTGAAGGGCCTAGACCGACCAACCGGCTGCTGGCCTCACGCCCACATGCCGAAGCAGAGGTGGACGATCATCCAACCAGAATGGAGGTATCGTGTGGTTAGCACGATGATCCCCGTTATAGCTGGCATTCGCAACCGGATTTCGCTACCTATCGTTGTTCCCCAAGTGCATCACGATGCTGGGTGGGCACCGGTCCCATACACTGGCCGAAATTTCATGAGAAAATTTCTTCCCCCGTGAGGACTCGAACCAGCGCGCATTCCGTAACGCGAGTCCTAGGTAGGATGCCTTAGACGACGACGCCACGGCGCGGGACAGAGGTTGCACATACTGAATAAGAATTTCTCATAGCTGCAACCAGCAGGCAATATCGTCTCTGTTTGTATGAAATTTGTCACATTTTGTTTACAGGAACGCATCTTGAAAGAAATTAGACGTTTCTATGGATAAAGAGCATAGTAACGGAACAGATTCGGATCCGGGCTTGATGAAGACGATCTTTTTATGAATATTTATATGTAAGCAACGCGTGCCAGTGGAGATGAAGCTTTATGCGAAATAGGAGAAGTTTACGCAATTAAAGTCGGCTTATGACTTGGGAAGAGGGATGTAAGGGTTTGCATTGTGTACACAGTCGGGCATGTGAGGGTAAGCTATCGATCCTTGTCCATCAACACAAGCAACAAAGAATGTGAGGGGTTGGAGCGTGAAGTATATTGCGTGGGGAGTCCGATGGATGTTGAATGGAACTACAGAAAACTTGGCATCATGTAGCGTACTCTAATGATGACGAATGATGATTAAAATTGATGTAGATTTGTATGTATGTATGTCTCCTTGCCTTTCGTCCCTTCTCTTGCCTTTTAGTTTCTGTATTTTTTGTCGGAAATGATCCGTTCAGAGCGTATGGAATACCTTACATATGCATAATACAAAGGAGCATCTACCATGGTATGCGTACGTAAACCTGTAATGAATTTCAACGCTGGATTCTCAACTGAGAGTACATGATTTCAATACCGGAGCATGCAGGATGGAAGTTATGTAAGTATGCAGATTTAAGGAGTCGATACACCACATCAGGCCTGCAGAACTGTAGCTCTTGAGAGCGATTGCTATACTCCCCTTTCTTACTCACCCACCTTTTCTACCAGTGCGGTCATGACGTTCTAGTCACGCTCGGTTGCATCAACATTCTTTCGCGGCGGCAGGTATATCCAGTATAGGGCAGCGAAATTTGTTACAGGTAAAAGAGAAGATGGAAACGATACGATAAAAGAACTTAAATGGAAAACTTTGAAAAACAGACGTAGGAAAACTAGAATAACATCATTGTATAGAGCACATCTAGGTCAGAAAGCATGGGTAGACATAACGGCTCGATTAGAAAAGCCAACGTACTATGGTAAGAATGATCATGATTTTAAAATCAAATGTAGGAAACAGAAAACGGATGTACGTAAATTCTCATTTTTAAATAGAACTTTAAATGATTGGAATGACCTACCTGCAGCGGTCTTTGAGGGCTGTCCTTCCTTAAGGAGATTCAAGAATAACTTAAAAAGTTGTGTATAAAGTGCAAATTAAAATTAAGGTGACATTTAACATTTAATTTCTTTAAGGTGATATGTATTTATTTAGCCTGACGAGTTAATCCCTTGGTTTGAATTGTAACTTATTTAAAAATAGCGTGTAAGAGGGCCTTAGACTAGAAATGTTTAGCTTAAATGTAGTTCTGTTTATAAGTATGAATAAGGGTGTAATTATCTGTCTTATATGAACTATTGTATCAGTGAAGCGAGGTGAGTCAGTGAAGTTATGGTTTTACAGTGCAGTGAATAGTTCCGATCAGCGATAATTTATAGCGTCAATGAAATGTGTTGTATAGTGTCAGTGAAATGTGTTATAGTGTGTCAGTGAATTGCGTCATAGTGCCACTACAGTGAGTGAGATGAGAGTAAAGTGAAAGACTATTGAAACTTATGTAGGGCCTATGCATATGTAATTATTGTGTTAAATTGTATTGTGTATTCTTATTGTATTGTGTACATAATTGTATTGTGTATTGTAATTTTATTGTGTATTGTTTATATTGTGTATACCATTGCCACCGGGTGCTTGCCCACTTGCAGTGTAAATAAATACATACATATACAATACGCTATCAAGAATTTAAAATGAACAGATAATAAAATTTTTAGGAACATACCCTTAGAAAATAAGAGAAAAATGAATGAGGGAAATAAATCAATTGAAAGACATATAAAATAAATTCTAAAATGTATGTGTGCATATAATGTAAAAAGGTCTCCCTATGTATATATCGTCCTATTACTAGTAAAATGAAATTAAATGAAATGAAATAGTCTATTAGTGTCCCTTAGAAGGGCTAAGGCCTCCTGCAAGAGGGAAAGCTCTGGCTCCGTTTTGCTCACGTGTCGAGCTAGTCCACGTGGGCGGAGTATTACTAGTAAATTAATTTTGTATAAAATAAGTTAAGTACATTCCCCGACATGTCTTTCCGTGCTCTGTATTTTACTAAAATGAAATAAGTCCGAAATGTTGCTTGTAGGTAACAAACCAATTACTTTATTTGAAGAATTTATTATGATTTTTCGTGCATCAATAAAGTTTTAATTCCTGTCTTTACAAAACTTGTATCACTGGTCTTAGCTGGCTTTACTAGTAATAGGACGATAAATAAATTGTACGTTGATAAGTGAGTGATAGCTGTATGACCGGATGTCAATGCTGTCATTCAGCATTGTAACCCACTCCAGCCAAATAAATAAGTAAATAAATAAATAATAAATAAGTAAATACATAATAATAATAATAATAATAATAATAATAATAATCATAATAATGATTTATTTAACCTGGCAGAGTACATAAGTAAATAAGTAAGAAAGTAAATAAATAAATAAGTAAAAAAGTACATAAGTAAGTAAATAAGTAGGCCTAAATAAGTAAGCAAATAAGAAAATAAGTAAATATGTAAATAAACAAACAAATAATACGCGTACTGCAGTTTAAAGAGAACTGGAACATGGGAAAATCTAAACCCGTGAAGGAATACTACTTCCAAAGGAAATGGGAATATGATTATTTTGTTCTTGAAGACGAAAGAATTGCTTGCTTACTGTGTCCCATCCAATTTATTTCCACTCGTCATTTCAATGTTAAACCACATTTCAACAAAGTCCATATTAAGAATTATGGAGTGCACAAACTTTCGGGTAAGTTCATTATTACGAACTGTATATTGATTATTCATTTATATACTGTAAAATTAAGAACGTCACTCATTGTGTTCATTTTGAATTGAAATTAATAGTGACTTTCAAGGTTCATTGCTTATAAATTTATGTTTCTGTAGTTGATAACAGGAGGAGAGTTTTCGAAAATCTAAAACAGGTTAGGTGCAAAGAAATCTCAAAGAAACTACCGACAGGAAATATAGCATAATTGTAAATCTCGAAACGAGATAACGCATTATAAAAACAATGAATTTAATACAATCCTTTTTGAAAATTACATGCCGCCACTGATGGACCTTTGACGACAAGAGAAGATAAATAACCCTACGCGGAAGTCGATCATCCTCAATAGAAGTGGAGTGAGGCTGACGTCATATTTCCCCTCCTTACGAGTTCTGCAGGCCTGCACCACATGAAGATAAACACACAATTACTAATATTCCTACAATACGGGCTACAATTAATTATTGATACATTCCGTCTAAAGATTTGTAACTTACGCTGCATCTGGCAACAGCGCTCACGAGCTGAACCTCAGGTGAAATGACCTGTCGGACTCTGTAGTGGAAGGGGACGACAGACCGCGGATATAAATATCAGTACGACGTGAAATCGTATACACGCATTCATACAGACAGCATTGCTTTCAGCAACTATAGCCTAAAGCAGCGTTGACCAAAGCGAGTGTCGTGTAAAATGGGAAGAGGCTTTTTTTTTTCTGTCAGAGAATATAGGCTGATATGTTTGCTTGTCTCAACGGTTCATTTAGGAGTACTCAGAAACAACATTAAAAGACATTACAATTATTATTATTATTACTATTATTATTTTTATTTACTTACTTATGTCTTTTAAGGAACTCGGAGGTTCATTGCAGCCCTCACATAAGCCCGCCATCGGTCCTTATCCTGAGCAAGATTAATCCAGTCTCTATCATCATATCCCACCTCCCTCAAATCCATTTTAATATTACCCTCCCATCTATGTCTCGGCCTCCCCAAAGGTCTTATTCCCTCCGGCCTCCCAACTAACACTCTATATGCATTTCTGGATTCGCCCATATGTGCTACATGTCCTGCCCATCTCATACGTCTGGATTTAACATTCCTAATTATGTCAGGTGAAGAATACAATGCGTGCAGTTCTGTGTTGTGTAACTTTCTCCTGTAACTTCATCCCTTTTAGCCCCAAATATTTTCCTAAGGACCTTATTACAAAATAAGGAAGAGAAAACAATTTTAATAATAATAATAATTAATAATAATAATAATACTTAATTATTAGAATAGAAAAACACATACCATTTGTAACTGTAGGCCTACATAAATTACAAAATAAGGAAAACAATCGACATAAACACAGTAATTTTGAAACACGGGTCACAGGAATAGACTTGTCTGGAAACTAATTAGATTACTATAAAAGAAACAATATTTAGATAAAATATTTAGAAAAGAATATGTTCTATTTAATATAAATCTAACTCCCGTATGAGTAAAACTAGTTACCAAGAAACGAAGCTAATATTATACTTAAAATGAAAATAAATGAAGTATTCTATTTAGTAAGAATTTAATATTAGTTAGAAGTCAAAATTAAAGTTTTGTAGGTTAACTCGATAACAAAATACAGTAAATCAAGAATAAAATGAATTAACATGAAGTACCGGCATCACAAATTAAAGAAGATACTTATTTAAAATATACAGTATGTTAATACTAATTTAAACTACATATTCTAAAATATATCTAGGCCTATGTCTAATTTGGATTTATGCCGTATAATTTTTAAATGTAGATACCGGTACTTCAAAACCACGTCATTATAAATTTTAATCCATAATTAAGGCTGTTTTTTTTTTTTTCAACAATTGTGAGCATTTTGCCATTTCAAATAAAATTACTTATTTCTACTGTAAGTTATTTTTATGGAAGGAACTGAATAATGTATATTTAAAAATTTGTTTCTATTGAATTTCGTTCTCGACTTCGCAATGACTTCACGTAGTCTCAACTGTTCCAGCTTCAGTTCTAGTACGTACGAAATCTTCAACCAGACCGGAAAAAGTAAACAAGCCCTAGCCCGTTCCCTCACCTCCGTCCAACACTCTGCTATCAGTCAACCTGTATCTTCTCCATCGGGGCCTGAACTTCGAAGTCTAGTAATCATTGTCATTCGAGTTTCGGTTACCGCTGGTCTAAAGACATAATGTAACAGGGACAAATAAAGTGACCAGGTCTTGGTGTGTATTACAACTTCCATTGCACGTTAGAATGCCCTGACGAAGGTGGAAAATTAAGCCCGTGTTCATTTCAATTCACGACATTAACATTTTATTAAAACTACAACTCACGACAGGTATGCTCATTCTCTGACTCGCGATTACGTTCTGTAATCACAACCTTCGAATGTAGAGCGTGCTGTTCCTCGTTCGAAGCTCGACGGATGACTGCAGAAGGCAGTTCAAGTACTTAGTAAACGCACGAACAGTGTGGGACAATGACACAGTCACAACCCTGTAAGGAAACGATGATTCCGTACAGTGTGGGAGGAAGACTATTTTTGTTGTGAAAACGTAAACTGTTTATTATGTTGTAAGGTATGGTCAGGGATACTACTGAGCAACATAAAACATTATACGCTCTGCCATCCAGAACATGCCGAAGTGACAGGGAAGCTGTTTTCTGTAATATGTATTCATATATCAACATTATTATTATTATTATTATTATTATTATTATTATTATTATTATTACTGCTAAAATTATTGTTATTGTGGTGATTTTATTCCAACAGAAATACATGTTATGATAAAATAATTTTTCAGGGGTGCAACGTGCACTACAGTTTCAAGAATTGAAAGCACTTCATGATAGGCCAAACATTGAAGAGAGTCGAACAATTCGGAGTCTATATTTAGGAGAAAGTTGTGTAGTATGTTGGGAATTACGTAGCTAAGGCACTAAAAACCCTTCACGGATGGTGAACTTGTAAAGAAATCTATGGTGCCTGAATAAAATATAATTAATTACATCTCTGTACTAGAACAGTTCAAATGTGAATTCACAGAACATAGATTTAATGATTTTAGACGTATGGAAAGTGATATTAATGTTTTTGTTGATCATTTAATAGTAAATTTAGTACAATCTGTGAGAGTGCAGTTCTAGGACGAGTTAATTGATTTACAAAGTCACGTAGAATTCAGAACTAAATGCGGAGAATATGACTTGCCAAGCATAAAAGTATTCAAAAATGAACAAAACGCAATATCCCAAGATGAGCTTATTCGCTGTCACAGTATGTGTACAAACAATTATTTTCGAGAATGAAGGTTGCTAAATCCAAAAATTCAAACACAGATCCCGATTAACAGATGAGAATCTTTTGTGCATTGCAGTAAATTCGTTGGAAATAGATTTCCGATTACTTGCAGAAAAGAATAGGCCTACACATGTTGAATGTGAAATATGAAAATAACATTATCTATGATATAATAGTATCATAACTGTATAAAATATAATAAATAATGTAATAACTGAATATTTCCTTTTTCAAATTCAGGTTATTATCCGTATTTGTAAGACAGTGAGAGCCACCGGCGTGGCTCAGTCGGTTAAGGCGCTTGCCTGCCGGTCTGACGTTGCGCTCGGGCGTGGGTTCGATCCCCGCTTGGGCTGATTACCTGGTTGGTTTTTTTCCGAGGTTTTCCCCAACCGTAAGGTGAATGCCAGGTAATCTGTGGTGAATCCTCGGCCTCATCTCGCCAAATACCATCTCGCTATCACCAATCTCATCGACGCTAAATAACCTAGTAGTTGATACAGCGTCGTTAAATAAACAACTGAAAAAAAAAAAGACAGTGAGAGCGATGCCACGGGCGGTGCTGCAATGTAGTTGCGGAGCCCAGTTCGTACACTGTGTGTGTTATGCAGTGCAGCATCATCCGTGTAATGGGCGCTTTTACAATTTTGAGCATACCTGACTTACGACTTACCGGAAATTCAGGCACTATAAATTCTTCAAATAAAATGTTCGAAGTGGGCACCATTAGCTTCCATGCATGATGCAGATCGTCTGTACCAGTTTTGACGAATCTGTATGAAAACACCTCTACTGTTTCTTATTTCCTGATCACCATGGTTACGAGACACGAGCGCTATCAGGAACTCACTGGGTTACAGAAATGAATGTTCTTGGATTTCAAATGGTTCTCCCTGGAAAACTTTCACTATACAAAAGTTGTGCTATACGCGATTTACATTATTTAGTTTCACAATAAATTAGAATCCAGTCTAAATACCCCTCTTTTGTAAACTTCGTCATTTTCGCATGGTTTGCTTGCTCCACAGAAAAGGTACGTCTCGCGTTGGCGACTTGAGTCCAGGTAACTGAACTCCTGTCTCATGAACCACCCCCACTCTAAACTTTGCTCCAGTCTCGAGAACCAGTTTACGCTATCGTAATCACAAATGTTCATTTAATATTGTCTCTATTCGTTGAATTTGTGCTAAAACCGAACACAGGACCACAAAATTCCGAAGGAGAAAGTTGTTCCACTTCAATTCCTTTCTCTATATTGGTAAAAATTGGGCCAATATTCAAAATCATTATCAAGTAATATACTAATAATATTTTATGCAACAATATTTTTTTATTACATTGATCCCAAGAAAATCGTAACTTAAATCTGCGCATTTATGTCAATTCCACGCTGTACATAAAGAATAGGCCTTATCTCTGACGCTGATATATTTCTTGGCTGAATGAGTAAAATGTCTACACGAAGAGCTGGATTCCAAAGTGTCCTAGGTCATTTTCTTTAGATTTTAACTGATTGTAGCTTCAGAATTATTGTTTCACTTTCTATCAAAGGGACATAAACATACGTTGTGTTTTTCAAACTACAATGCATACGGAATTAACATTGCCACAAGAAATCCATGTACAAAAAATGTTTTGTAGAGTACTTCGTATTTGTACTTTTGTTTCTTTTTCTTATTTACTTATTCTTTCTACATTTTTTTTTAAATTTATATTTCTGGTGACGTGGTAGAGAAGGCCTCATGGCCTTTTTTCCACAAGATTAAATGAAGAAATTGCCGGCAAAAAAATCGTGAACATTCAAGGAATAGAAAGAAAACCTAAACAAGCATTTGCCTAATTCTTGGCAGGTAACGATGATGACGATTATGATGATGATAATGGTGTTGGAAAGGAAGGTGTAATTGTTTCAATAATTATAAAATAAAAAAACAAGTATTGTATTTATTAACTTGGATTAATGTCAAACTTACTAGCGATAGGTAGGTAGGTAGGTAGGTAGATAGGTAATAAGGTAGGTAGGTAGGTAGGTAGGTAGGTAGGTAGGTAGGTAGGTAGGTAGGTAGGTAGGTAGGTAGGTAGGTAGATAGATAGATAGATAGATAGATAGATAGATAGATAGATAGATAGATAGATAGATAGATAGATAGATAGATAGATAGATAGATAGATAGATAGATAGATAGATAGATAGATAGATAGATAGATAGATAGATAGATAGATAGATAGATAGATAGATAGATAGATAGATAGATAGATAGATAGATAGATAGATAGATAGATAGATAGATAGATAGATAGATAGATAGTTAGATAGATAGATAGATAGATAGATAGATAGATAGATAGATAGATAGATAGATAGATAGATAGATAGATAGATAGATAGATAGATAGATAGATAGATAGATAGATAGATAGATAGATAGATAGATAGATAGATAGATAGATAGATAGATAGATAGATAGATAGATAAATCAATAAGTAAATAAATAAATAAATAAGTAAATAAGTAAGTAAATACATAAATAAATAAGTAAATAAATAAGTAAGTAAATAAATAAATAAGTAAAGAAATAAATAAATTAGTAAATAAATAAGTTAATAAGTAAATAAATAAATAAATAAGTAAATAAATAAATAAACAAATAAATAAATAATAAAATCAAGAATAACATAAGTACTACTTAAGTCTGAAGCACATGCTTGAAATCCAGTCTTCCTTAGAACTTGAACATAGTCATTTATGGGGTGAAATCCATTCTTCGCATAAACCCATCCGTACATCGCTCATTTAATATCCTTTCCTTCTGTTCCTAATTGCTTCAGGCTTTTTTTCTGAGCTGACACTTTCCTATACGCTATGTCCACACCACTCTATTGCTATATTCCATGAACATGTTAATGAAAGATTAATATTAGATTAACTTCCAATATTAACCTTTCGCTCTTGTCTGAAATATACTCAAACATGCAGGTTTGACGTACGCTTTTATGTCGTGAGCATATTTTAGTATACTGTCTCCAAGTACAGACAAGTAACGGCTGGGGATCTGAAATTGTCGATAACCAATGTCGATTATATGGTTAGCGATAATCGATAGGTTAAACGTGCCCGTTGCTATGTGTGGGATCAAGAGCTTGTGGTCTGTGGTACAGCGATGATATTCTGGCCTTCAGGCCGAGGCCTGTTAAATGCGGTTAATTGATTTTTAGGTTCCGGATTCCTTCCAAAGATTATTACAATGATTACCTGAGATATACCTTAATCTGTCAGTCCATTTTCCTGCCTGTCCTGGTAACATATAGCAGATTGACCATTCCCATGTTTTGAAATGGCAACATATAAAAGAAAACAACTACTAGGATCGCCACTGGCCAAAATGAATGAATCTAGATGAAGTACAGTTGCAAGCTATTACTCCAGGCAATTCCATCATGGTAATAACGTGACTTCTTTTGCAGTCGCTAGATGGCAGCATGATGAAACTGATAAAAGTATTCTTGAAAGTGCTATTACACTTTTACTACGTCACACTACTTTTGACCAATAAAACGATACGAAAGGACGTCTTTCAACCAATCATGGCTGCTTATCGCACAATTTTATCGCGTCCCTAGCATTTGTTTATTTTTATCACTACTCTAGCATTTGTTTCTTTGTTTGCCAACATTTCAAACTGCACTGGTCTGGACGTCAAAAAAACAGAAAATTACAAACCACTCCAGTCGATGCACAGCACTTTCAAATATGACTCATATTGGCATTCAAGAACAAGAATTAATAAAGATAAGTCCCTATTTACAAATAAATGAAGAGCACCATTCGGAAATCCTGAATAAGTTGAGGGATACACCATGCACATCAACGAGTTCACTTCTTTTACGCACACGTCCAATATAACATCAAATGAACCACCAACCACTAAAACATTCAAATTTGAAAATTGTACTTTCAATAATTGTTCCTTTTAAAATTATTCATGTTTATTTTTTATTTCATCATCGTTAATTAAAATGTTTCTTGTTTATTTCATCATCCCTAATTAAAACTTTTCTAAGAATCGTTTATATTATTTAGGTTATGTTATAGCTTCTGCTATATGATATTATGAATAGTCACGTATCAGAGATTGTTTAATACTAAGATTTACTGAAAATCATCTGTCAAGTGACGTTGATTACTGGGATCCGGATAATTGAAGTGGAATGCAACTGTTTTAATAAAAGTGAAACTGAATCAACAAAGCCTTCTTGACCAGTAACCGTCCACAGAGTTCAATGAAGATTCCATAGTTGGCACAACTGATAAGCTAATCATAACACACTACTGCCATCTACTAGCGTAATATTTATAATTTTGAGATGGTACAAATTTGAAGACAGTTTTGCATTTTCGTAAGTCAATTAATATTTTATTGTATTGGAGTACTTCGTTACTTCTAATCTTTATATACTTTCTTCTAATCGTGTACTTAACAGTCAATTAAATCCCACTCGAGTTTTGATTTTCTCTAGATAAATCAAAACCTCTAGTGATATTGCTGTTGATAAACCTATTATATGTGATCAGGCTTACCTGGGAATTAAATCAATAGCTTTCCCAAAACACGCTATGAAATGTTTAATATGTAAATTCTTTTTTCTCGAAAAGAAAGCAAAAACGGTCAAAATTGTATTCAAATTTTTGTTTGAAATATCTCAAACAATAACCCTCTGAAATTATTAACATTACTGACGGTTTAACCTGTAGATTTTCCTAATGAAATATGCCCCTGAAATTATTTTCCTTCCTTCAGAAACATGAATTACAGTTTTGTTGGGTATATCCTGTTTCCTGGGAAGTCTTCAACCGTTCTTCCTCAGACATATCGTCAATTGAGATGTAATGCCTGATAATAGATGTACATATCAGCCAAAACCTCAACTAGAGGTATTACTTAACAAGAGAAATTGTACATTTAACAGCTGGCCTTCTATGCCCAAGGTTACGGGTTCGATCCCGGGCCAGGTCGACGGCATTTAAGTGTGTTTAAATACGACAGGCTCATGTCAGTAGATTTAATGGCATGTAAAAGAACTCCTCGGGACAAAATTCTGGCACATCCGGCGACGCTGATATAACCTCTGCAGTTGCGAGCGTCGTTAAATAAAACATAACATTTAACAAGGACATTATTATGACAAATACAGAAAATAAAGTCATATGAAGACATTTTTTTGAGTTAGTAAATTCAATAAAAGCATTTTCAACCTCATAAAATCTCACTATTCATTCTAGAAGACTCTGTATATTTTTTTTAAGTCACACCGTAAACGTCTTATTTTAATTGTAATATTCAAAATGTGTGCGGAAGACAATTTTGAATTACAAACGTAATCTACGTGCAAGAATTTGATTATGAAGTTTTGAAGCATGCCTTATGGAAAAAAAATGCTTTACAATATGGAGTGAGAGACAAATAAATTCACTGTCCCAAAGCTGAAATAGACGTAATGTTTGCAGTTGTAGGCGATACAGCGACAGAAATGTTTGTAGAGATACAAAATTACAAAGTCTTATCTGTAGCATTTGGAAAAGGCGTTTGTAAGAGTGTTTCTTCTTTGAGAAAACAACCATCTACAGAATTTGTTCACTTCTTGCCCATTCTTCAATTCTTCTCATAAACTACTTTCTGAATTACACTGCAAGGGAACTGTAATGAAACAGACGGTGTGTCGAGGGCGGACCTCTGGTGAAACAGTCGGAATGAGACGGCGGGATTTTGCAGTAAAGTAATTAAAAGTAGGAGAAATCCTTAAAGAGCGACTGCTGCATTGTTAGACATCGAGCAAGGAGTTAAAACTCAGTAGAAAACAAGCGAAGAATGTTGAGAAAATACGACAAAAGAAATGGAAGTTTCAGCTCACCCTACAAGTGTAGCAGATTGAGGAACTTCATGAATGCGGCGTGTAGACTTTGCGATTTCATTTGTTTTGAGAGCAGTGACGTCTTCAGATCATGTGCAGTCACCAGCGGAGAGCGTCACAGCTGTTTGATAATGGACTCTTTCACATGAAACGGATATTCAGAAGTCAAGCATATACAGGGTGATTCTGTGAATATACAGAGTGATTTATATAGAACTGACACATTTCTTTCTTTCTTTATTTAAAAACGAATGATGCTAGCCACGATTTGTTATACCTCAAATGTAGAGTATCTTTCGGAGATTACTAACCTCTATAGCAAATGTTGAAAATTCTTTATTTATTCGGCTGGAAATTCACTTAATGACCAGTTTTTAACGTCAAATTAAGCAGGAGTTTTGATTCCCTGTCACGAGATGCGCAGATGTTTATTCTTTATTCCGTATATTTATTGTCATATTCTTTTAGAGAGTCTTTTGTTTTCAATTTGTTTACCAATCCCAGTATTGTGTTTCTTCGGGGGGGGATTGCGAACTCCAAATTCTCTCTGGTATGCCCTTTGAGTAGCCGTAATTGAATTCGTAATCCAGTATTGCTTCACAAGGAAGAGCCGTTGATTTAATGTGTACTGCATTTTAAGTGACCAAAACAAAATGTGGAAAACAGCTGCCAACAATAAGGAATAAAGAATAAACATCTGCGCATCTCGTGACAGGGAATCAAAACTCCTGCTTAATTTGATGTTAAAAACTGGTCATTAAGTGAATTTCCAGCCGAATAAATAAAGAATTTTCAACACTTGCTATAGAGGTTAGTAATCTCCCAAAGATACTCTACATTTGAGGCATAACAAATCGTGGCTAGCATCATTCGTTTTGAAATAAAGAAAGAAATGTGTCAGTTCTATATAAATCACTCTGTATTACAAACTGTTACAGATGATAGAGGATATCATTATGAACAACCTTAATATAGGAACCCGTGAACAGGAAACGTTTCGTTCGGTATAACAGTACTTCAAATGTGTTGTCAGATTGTTTTCTCTAGCCACAGTTTTAGGGCAAGTAAAATGATACTACTTTCATAATAACTGGTGAGAATATAAATGAAATGCAATTGAAAGTTGATGAAATAATACAAGCTTCTGAAAATTGGTTTTAATACCAATGGTTTGTATGTTAACAAAGATAAGACGCAAAATGTGTTATTTAAAATGTGTAATATTGAAGTCAATTAAGCTAAGCTTCTTGGCCTTACTTTTGATAGTAAGTTAAATTGGAATACACATATTGATGAATTATCCAATAAATTATCTCAGACATTGTTTCTGCTTCGAAGAATCAAACCTGTAATTGCACAAGACATGCTAGTTAAAATGTATTATGCCTTATTCCATTGTCACTTGAATTATGGTGTTAGACTCTGGGGAAATTGCTCACGTATTAATGACATTTTTCTGTTACAAAAGAAGGCTGTTCGAATTTTATCTGGCAGTAATGATGTAGCACATTGCAAACCATTGTTTATTAGATTTCAAATTATGACACTTCCATCTTTGTATATTTATGCATGTTTGTTGTATGTTAAAAGAAATGAAACTCAGCTACCTTTACGTAAAGATTATCACGAGCACGCTACCAGAAATTGTAATGATATTCAGTTACCATTGATTAGACTTGAAAAAACAAATTCTTCATTTATGAAACAAAGTATAAAGTTTTATAACATGTTGGATAATGACGTTAAACTTTTGGATATGAGACATTTTAAGATTGTATTAAAAACATTTTACTAATCATCCATATTATAGAATAAGTGATTTTCATGGTATGCTTAAGAATGTGTTGCTATGACTTATGTTGATTGTTTCTTGACTTAGTTTGATTGTCTGTAGACACAAGACAAACTTAATAAGGCATATATCATATATATCATATCACTGTTTTGTCTTTAATGTAGGCTTTGATGTTGCCATGGTGATATTCTTAACCCGTACAAATTTTATACTCCGTGTTCAATTCTGAATGGGAGTTTATGGCACTTGTTTTTATACAGGCTGGTTTAGAAATTATGTTATGATTTTTTTTAAGTTACGCAAAAGTGGAAGAATATATCCTGCAAATCATTTCGAATATTTCACAAGAAGAGATTACAGTAGTTTAGTATTTCAAAACAATCTTCGGACATATCGAAAATACCTAATGAAGTGGATGTGCTGGAATAAAATCTATTTCACATAAACACTACCTGCGGGGAATTTGACAGAAAACCTTTGGAATCGAACTCCTATCTTTCCTCTTCTTTAAACCGAACTGTGACTGTGTCACGTAATGATGATGATGATGATGATGATATTATTATTATTATTATTATTATTTATGGTTGTGAAACTTGGACTCTCACTTTGAGAGAGGAACATAGGTTAAGAGTGTTTGAGAATAAGGTGCTTAGGAAAATATTTGGGGCTAAGAGGGATGAAGTTACAGGAGAATGGAGAAAGTTACACAACACAGAACTGCACGCATTGTATTCTTCACCTGACGTAATTAGGCACATTAAATCCAGACGTTTGAGATGGGCAGGGCATGTAGCAAGTATGGGCGAATCCAGAAATGCATATAGAGTGTTAGTTGGGAGGCCAGAGGGAAATAGATCTTTGCGGAGGCCGAGACGTAGATGGGAAGATAATATTAAAATGGATTTGAGGGAGGTGGGATATGATGGTAGAGACTGGATTAATCTTGCTCAGGATTTGGACCAATGGCGGGCTTATGTGAGGGCGGCAATGAACCTCCGAGTTCCTTAAAAGCTAGTAAGTATTATTATTATTATTATTATTATTATTATTATTATTATTATTATCATTCTCATATTATTATTATTATTATTATTATTATTATTATTATTATTATTATTATTATTATTAGGTGTAAATTTGTTTAACAAACTAATTTACTAACTTGTAATCTGCAGTCCCACGGGCTCTACTTTAGGACCTGTTTTTATAATCTTCATTTATGATATCTGTAAAAGAGAATAAGTTGTGTCTATTGTTCACTATGATTTAAAAATATGAAGGCAAATAGTATGAAAAATAATGTTTCCAAGACTAATGTCATAACTTTTTCGAGGAAAATTACTTCTGTCAAATTCAATTATTACTTAAATAATGTTCAAATTAACAACAGGTTATGTTAACTGACTTTGGCGTATTCTTTCTCGGTAAACTACATTTTCACTAGCATCTGAATTACACATACAATAATTCAATCAGAATGTTAGGAATAATACGGTCAATAACTTACTTTTTTTTTAGTAGGTTATTTTCACGGCGCTTTATCAACATCTGAGGTTATTTAGCGTCTGAATGAGACGAAGGTGATAATGCCGATGAAATGAGCCTGGGATCCAGCACCTAAAGTCACCCAGCATTTGCTCATATTTGCGTTGAGGGAAAACCCGGAAAAAATCTCAACTTGCCCCAACCAGGAATCGAACCCGGGCCACCTGGTTTCGCAGTCAGACGCGCTAACCGTTACTCCACAGGTGTGGACTCAATAACTTACTCTTCCTACTCCTGGTGCTCTTCAAATACTCTACTATACATTACTTAGATCGAAACTAGAATATGAATTTTATAATTTGGAATTCTTCACAACTGATTCCACTAAATCAGAAAGTATTCAAAGAAATTCGTGTGCTTATTATCACATAGATTTATGCCCATCGACTCTGGGCTATGAGAAAAATTGAGATTAATTATTATCGAGGCCTGTTAATTCCAGACGCCATGAACTCTATTATCTATTCTTATTAAAGTTTTTTGAGTTGATATAAACTGTAATTCTTTCATAAGCGATGTTACCTTTCGTGTTCCTATAAAAAGTATTAAAGTTCTCAAATTTTTATATAATAAACATTCTAAATTTCTTTCCCCTGTCTCCAGATGCATTAAATTGCCAACATACAGTAGTGAATTGGATCAGTTCATTGTATACACTCTTTTTTTTACTGTAAAGACTTACTTCTTGAACTTGTAAATATTTACCATTAATAATTGATTTTCAATTTTCATTACTTTTATGTCTATTAATATTATATTTTTAATTTAATCATTTTTAATGTACAGATTCGTTTCGTATACGCCAACTTGTATAAAATGAATAATTGATTAAATGGCGATCTTACTCGTTTTAATTACGTAAGCATGTGTGGCTTACAGCTGTTTCGGTGTTACTTGACACCATCTTCAGAGCCTACTAGATCTCGGCGCTATCTCACCTTCGCTGCCTGTTGTATGGGTGCGTTCGTGTGATGAAGAGTTGTGTCAAATAGTGTGTGTGTTCTGAAATTGATCTGTGTGTTGAGAATTTGATCAGGGTGTGTTTTAGTGTGTCTGTATATTTCATATTGTTCTAGTGTGTTGAGTTTTTGGGTTGTATGTGTAGGATTTCCATATCTATATTTATGCTATTGTATGTGTGGTTAGCATTAGTTATGTGTATTTAATCAATTATTAGTGTAGTGTACGAAAGATTCAACATTGTATAAAATGTGTCATTTTTTCATTCCTATTATTGTATCTAATCTGTTAGTCTTTTAATTGACTATTAGTAATGATATTAATAAAAGTAAGTACGAAAGATTCAACATTGTATAAAATGTGTCATTTTTTCATTCCTATTATTGTATCTAATCTGTTAGTCTTTTAATTGACTATTAGTAATGATATTAATAAAAGTAAGTACGAAAGATTCAACATTGTATAAAATGTGTCATTTTTTCATTCCTATTATTGTATCTAATCTGTTAGTCTTTTAATGGACTATTAGTAATGATATTAATAAAAGTAAGTACGAAAGATTCAACATTGTATAAAATGTGTCATTTTTTCATTCCTATTATTGTATCTAATCTGTTAGTCTTTTAATTGACTATTAGTAATGATATTAATAATGAATAACAACAAAAATAAATTACCCCTACAACTATAAGTAGTATATGATTAATACTCTTCATTTTAGATACAATGGCAAATACTTTTCAAGTTTCGTCGCCCGTTTCTCGCTATTTCATATAATTTGTGTTTTCAACTTACTATCTGCGTAACATGAGGGATTGTGGCGAGGTCTGCACATCGGGGAGAAAGGAAACAGAGGATCCAAGTGAAAGTTCGCAAGTTACTTGATGGAGTTTCCAATAAGAAGAGTGATTCTTTCGCAAGACGAATGAGTCTGTTTTCAACAAGTTGCGCTTTTAACAGCCCAACTGTAATTCAATACCGAGAGAGGTTTTCAAAATCATCCTCCACCACGTGGAAAAATCATTAATCCACACCCTGATCTTTACTTTGTTATGAAGTAAATTGTAGTAGCAGCCATACATTTCGACTTGGCGTCGTCTGCGATTTTTATTATATCTCTAACATTTCTCCTTCTTCTTCTTCTTCTCCTCCTCCTTCTCCTTCTCCTTCTTCTTCTCCTTCTTCTCCTTCTCCTTCTCCTCCTCCTTCTTCTTCTCCTCCTCCTTCTTCTTCTCCTCCTCCTTCTTCTTCTCCTCCTTGTTCTTCATCTTCTCCTCCTCCTTCTTCTCCTCCTCCTCCTTCTTCCTCTCCCTCTTCTTCTTCTTCTACTCCTTCTTCTTCTTCTTCTTCTCCTCCTTCTTCATCTTCTCCTTCTTCTTCATCTTCTCCTCCTTCTTCTTCTTCTTCTCCTCCTCCTCCTCCTTCTTCTTCCTCTTCTTCTTCTCCCTCTTCTTCTTCTCCTCCTTCTTATTCTTCTCCTCCTCCTTCTTCTTCTCCTCCTCCTTATTCTTCTTCTTCTCCTCCTCCTTCTTCTTCTCCTTCTTCTCCTCCTCCTTATTCTTCTTCTTCTCCTCCTCCTTATTCTTCTTCTTCTCCTACTCCTCCTTCTTCTTCTTCTCCTCCTCCTCCTCCTTCTTCTTCTTCTTCTTCCTCTTCTTCTCCCTCTTCTTCTTCTCCCTCTTCTTCTTCTCCCTCTTCTTCTCCTCCTTCTTCTTCTTCTCCTCCTCCTTCTTCTTCCTCTTCTTCTTCTCCCTCTTCTTCTTCTCCTCCTTCTTCTTCATCTTCTCCTCCTCCTTCTTCTTCTCCTCCTCCTCCTTCTTCTTCTTCTCCTCCTTCTTCTTCTTCTTCTTCTTCTTCTTCTCCTCAAAAGTCTAAAGTATAAATTAGTATAGTAGACTCTTGCTAATCCGGCCATTTCTTGTACAGAAGGGTGCCAGATTAGTGAGAGTCCAAGTTTCATAACCATATACAGTGTTACTATAAATGATCTTTCCGATTACAAACTTGAATAACTATCGTTAGGAGACACTTAGAAACATGATATTGGTATCAATGGAAAGAGAAACTCAAATATTTCTTGTTATGTTGGGGAACCTGTCGCATATTTATTAATTTCGTTGCTAGGAGACGATATAACAGAAAATGACTGCAAACGAAGACAGGAGGGCATTTTGTGCTAGATTTTCACATATTCCAGTCTGTTGCCAGCCGTAAAGGTGTATGGCCCTTTCTTTTTTTTTTTTGTCGAGGCGACAGTCACAGGTAATTCGTACCTAGACATGTTACAGTTATGGCTTCTTCCACAACTGAAACAGGACATCGAAGGTCTCATTTTTCAGCAGGATGGGGCACCACCCCATTACCACTTAGATGTCAGAAACGAATTGAATACACAACTTCCAATGAGATGGATTGGACGTGCTGGCCGTGAAGATTTAGAACGTTTGCATTGGCCTCCACGTTCCCCCGACCTCACTCCTTGTGATTTTTTTTCTTTGGGGTTTTA
Source organism: Periplaneta americana (assembly GCF_040183065.1). Taxonomy (NCBI): domain Eukaryota; kingdom Metazoa; phylum Arthropoda; class Insecta; order Blattodea; family Blattidae; genus Periplaneta; species Periplaneta americana. Next base: position 129,446,799 of record NC_091133.1, read on the forward strand.
TAGAACAACAAGTGTATCAATCACCATTACCACCTACCATTGAGGATCTTCGTGTCCGCATCACAGAGGCCATTGCACTGGTGGATGGTCCAATGCTACAACGTGTATGGCAGGAAATTGACTACAGACTTGAGGTGTGTCGTGTGACACAAGGAGCTCACATTGAGCACATATGACTTACGGTTGTGAACCAAATGTTTCTCTTTCTGTTTCATGTTTCATGTTTTCCAGTGAAAAAAATTTTAAATGGTTGTAGTTTCTGTTTCTGTTGATACCAATTTCATGCTTTCTAATTTTTGCTGATTTAAGAGTAGCACATGTGATTTAACCGAATGGACAACAAAAAATATTTGAGTTTCTCTTTCCATTGATATCAATATCATGTTTCTAAGTGTCTCCTAACGATAGTTATTCAAGTTTGTAATCGGAAAGATGATTTATAGTAACACTGTAGAACAACCGGTAATATAATTGTTTTATAAATTCTAACTTCTAGCTTTTTTGAGAGCAGACTGAATGGCAAAAGTTTCTCAATCGAATAATAACAGGCATTTGCCATATTTATTGTGACTTTAATTTCCTCCTAATTGTTATTTATACAGAGTGTCCGATTTATCTTATGCACCTAATATAACTTTTTTGTTTGGATAACTATTGGAATTTTTGTTCTTGAGCGTTATGTTAGAACGAGGGGCTAACATGACTGTGGAGATTTGGTGCATGTAACTACACTATGGTACAAAATACACGTGACGTCATCAATTTTTCAAATAGCACTACATACTTTAATCATGTTACATTGATTACACACATTAAGACGAGTTCAAAATGTATCACAATGTCACCTTCCTAATCAATAACAACAAAACGAAACAAAAACGTACTTCCAATGTGATAATGTTATGCTTTGAGAGTCACAGAATGTGTTCCAAATGGTGACCATTCACATTAATGCACATTCGAAGGCGTTCCCCGAAAGACCGTATGACTGCCCGGCGTGTTGCTGGCTGAATGGACACACAAGCCTGTCGAATGCGTTGCTGCATGTCGTCTGGTGTTGTCAGAATGTTCTGGTACACACTGTCCTTTACAGTTCCCCACAGGAAGAAGTTGAGTGGCGACAGGTCCGGAGAACGTGCAGGCCACTATACGTGGATTGTGGCGTCGACAGTTCTGGTTTGTTTACATGTTGAGACAGCAAACACACAACACACGACGTGTACGGACGTCAGTCGTCTTTCGTTTTGTGTAAGTTAATGCACAATATGAATGGGGCACCACAACAAACGGCACATTCCGACGGCATTCATTTTGCATTTTATTGATGTTATTGATCGGGAAGGTGACATTGTGATACATTTTTGAACTCGCCTTAATGTGTGTAATCAATGAAACATGATTGAAGTATGTAGTGCTATTTGAAAAATTGATGACGTCACGTGTATCTTGCACCATAATGCAGTTACATGCACCAAATCTCTACACTCATGTTAGCGCCTCGTTCTAACATAACTCTCAAAAACAAAAATTCCAATACCTATCCAAACAAAAAAAAAAGGCTATAATATATGCACAAGATAAATGAGACATCCTGTATTTGTTACTGTTGCTCCAATATATTTGACTTTTTCCACCCCTCAAAGGATAACTTTCGAATTTTTAAATTTCCATTTCGTACTATGTTCTGGTCACGAGTCAAAATCGTATACTTTGTCTTTTCAGGATTTACTTCTAAAGCTATCCCTTTACTTGCTTCAAGTAAAATTCCGTGCTTTCCCTAATAGTTTCTGGATTTTCTCCTAACATATTCACATCATCCCCATAGACAAGGAGCTGATGTAACTCGTTCAATCTCATAGATTTACTGTCTGTAAAAAGTCTGGATTAAGACTGAAAATGTATATTTGTGCGAGATCGTGCGTATTTGCTTGGTTTCCGCACAAAACCAATCCGCGGAAAGTCTAAAATTCCACATTCAGTATTCCCAACCTAACACACATATCAATATCCCTCTTCTTACCGCTTAAGTGACATATTGATTTTACTGCTTTAGGCTTTTAACATATTATTTTTAGAAACGTTCAATATAGTAATAATTGTAAATTGGAAACTTACCACTGCAATTTCACCTAAATTGCACTGTTAATTATTGTTTTTAAATATTTGCAAAAGTTAAGTAAACTCTATACTCCACTAAAGTTACTTCATTCGTGATACAAGTAACATTAAGGAAGCCGTGAAAAAATCAACGAGATTCCAGATGCCGATGTTATTACTGCAATATGTTATATAAATAATATTGCTAAAATATTAAAATTAAAAATAAATCATTACATAACCTTACCGTTTGTTTTAAGTTCGCATTTATAGACTGGGGGGAAAAAAAGACAGACGTATATCACGGCCTGCTGGAGTACAGTAAACACAGAAAATATTTTAAAGCAACAGTTTTGAAGATAGATATTTTTGTTTTGCAAATTTGCCGTCATTGAACAGAAACCAAGATGGAGATTTCATGGAAACTAATTAGAAATTCCTCTTTCAGGTATGTAATAAACGATCTTCGCACAAAATAATGAAAGATACACGAGCGGTATGTTTTCTTTCAATTCTCGGAAATTAAAAAAGCTCAACTACGTTTCGCTTTTTCAAACTTTTCCTCGAACATGAAAACTTCAACATACCGCTCTTGTAACGCATATTACTATTGTGTGAGAAACAGAGATATATGCGGAGAGGGAGATAGGTAGCAGAAGCCTCTGGTGGAAAACAGCGGGAGGGAAATGATAAGAAGTATCACAGCTTTCACATTAAAGTAATGGAATGCAATGTACGTGGGGATTGACGTCGAAATAGCCCTCAAAACAAAATGAAAATACGAGAAATAGACCGAAGAGGTCCTTTCAGTTGTATGAGAAATGTTTTGCCGGAAAGAGAGAAGAAAGCAGAAATAAACGCTTGAATGAAACCACATTCTCGTCACGACTACAAGCAATAAAGCCGATCACTTTAGCTATCGAAACGAGACCAGAGGGTGTGTGATATCTGCAGCGTGGAAGGGTGGGTGTTATGGCAGACCTGATGTAATTAGCCATCCTTCCTGCACCACCGCTCTGAGTTTTATGAACGGAGATTTACAACGAGCGAAATTTATATCACAGTTTTCGAAACGACGAACTATAAAAGCACATATCTCAACTTGAATTTATTTCGGTCAAGATTGAATTTAACAATAATATACAAACATTAATGGAAGTGAAATAAAGATGAAAAAAAAACTGTCAGCATTATTGGACGATTGATAAAACATGTAGGTCCTTACATATGGCTTCTAGAGAACCCGAAGTTCATTGCCGCCTTCACATAAGCCCGCCATCGGTCCCTATTTTGAAGAATATTAATTCTGTGGCCGGGAGGAAAAAGGGCTTAAGTCAATTTTTTGTGAAAATGAGATTTCTATATATTCTGAAAGCGGAAACAATTCTCTACAATCTGGTAAAACGGCCAAAGTCAAATAAGACTCCTGACTGGATTTATAGAGCGTTACCAAATGTCCTAAGTACTTTTTGAATCGAGCACACACAGAATAAAGGACTTAAGAATATTTAATACTTTATTCCTTAGAAACCATCACATGTTTACTTTCCATGCTTTCCTATTAAAAAGGTCTAACTTGTATTTTAGCCATTTTATCACATACTGATGCCCTTTTCTTTTAAAACTTTAAGTACTAGGTAAACAGTCCTATAATTGTTAAGACTTATTTTGTATTCCTAATAATTTACACTTCTCATTTATTTTAACATGGAAAAGGTCTTATGTTTAAATAGTCCTTTTTACTTAGTTTGAATTGTAGTCTTAAAAGGGCTTAAGTGCGGCTATTTAAAAAAAAATCAAGAAAATTGTTAACTGAACAACATTACATATTTTAGAAGAAATATAAACAAATAATATCTAAGAAAAACCTCTTAATTAAAAAACTCTATAATTGACACCAATTTCAATCTTTCTACTACATTCCCTTGAAAGAACAAAATTTTTACTCAAGACCTCTTTCCTCCCGGCCACAGAATTCATTCCCTAGCATCGTATCCCTCCTCCCTCAGATCCATTTTAATGTTATCCTCCCATTTACGTCTCGATCTCCCCAAAGGTCTTTTTCCCTGCGGGCCTCCCAACTAACACTCTATATGTATTTCTGAATTCACCCAAACTTCCTAAACGCCCTGCACATCTCAAACGCCTGGATTTAATGTTCCTAATTGTGTCAGGTGAAGAATACAATGCGTGCAGTTCTGTGTTGTGTAACTTTCTCCATTACTCTGTATCTTCATCCCTCTTAGCCCCAAATATTTTCCTCAGCACCTTATTCTCGAACACCCTAAACCTCTGTTCCTCTCTCAAAGTGAGAGTCCAAGTTTCACTACCATATATAACAACCGGTAATATAACTGTTTTATAAATTCCAAATTTGAGCTTTTTGGAAAGCTGACTTATTTACTTTCTTACTTACTTATGACTTTTAAGAAAACCGGAGGTTCATTGCCGCCCTCACATAAGCCCGCCATTGGTCCCTATCCTGAGCAAGATTAATCCATTCTCTATCATCATATCCCACTTCCCTCAAATCCATTTTAATATTATCCTCCCATCTACGTCTCGGCCTCCTCAAAAGTCTTGTTCACCCCGGCCTCTCAACTAACACTCTATATGCATTTCTGGATTCGCCCATACTTGCTACGTGCCCTGCCCATCTCAAATATCTGAATTTAATGTTCCTAATTAAGTCAGGTGAAGAATACAATGCGTGCAGTTCTGTGTTGTGTAACTTTGTCCATTCTCCTGTAACTTCATCCCTCTTAGCCCCAAATATTTTCCTAAGCACCTTATTCTCAAACACCCTTAATCTCTGTTCTTCTCTCAAAGTGAGAGTCCTAATTTCACAATCATAAAGAACAACCGGTAATATAACTGTTTTATAAATTCTAACTTTCAAATTTTTTGACAGCAGACTGGATGATAAAAGCTTCCCAACCGAATAATAACAGGCATTTCCCATATTTATTCTGTGTTTAATTTCTTCCCCAGTACCATTTATATTTGTTAGTGTTACTCCCAGGTATTTCAATTTTTCCATCTCTCCAAAAGATGAATTTCTAATTTTTATATTTCCATTTCGTACAATATTCTGGTCACGAGACATAACCATATACTTTGTCTTTTCAGGATTTGCTTCCAAACCTATCTCTTACTTGGTTCAAATAAAATTCCTGTATTTCCCCTAATCGTTTGTGGATTTTCTCCTAACATATTCACGTCATCCGCATAGACAAGCAGCTGATGTGACCCGTTCAATTCCAAACCCTCTCTGTTATCCTGGACTTTCCTAATGGCATACTCTAGAGCAAAGTTAAAAAATTAAAGGTGATAGTGCATCTCCTTGCTTTAGCCCACAGTGAATTGAAAACGTATCTGACAAAAACTGACCTATACGGACTCTGCTGTACGTTTTACTGAGACACATTTTAATTAATCGAACTTTTTTTTGGGAATACCAAATTCAATAAGAATATCATATAAAACTTCTCTCTTAACCGAGTCATATGCACTAGATGTACGCACTATAATTTAGGAGAAATCACTGTACCGCACTTAGAATGACAGAAAGATGAAATGCCCGATACATAAGAGATACTGAAGACTTAATTTCCGTAAAAAATGTTCTCTGTTGTAACACTTAATTTCTCTCTATACTTTGTAAGTATAATAGAAAGACAAAATTTAGGAGTTTGAGTCTAGATATCTTGAACATGATGAGGTAAACCTATGACGTCAGAAGGCACAGAAGATTAAATTATTTTGAGAGCAGTTTTCAAGAGACTAACAACATCTTTATTCTTCATCGTACGGAGCAAATATTTTCGCGCCACAAGCATTCGACGGCTGAAATCAAATAATTTGAACTATGTTCGGACTTGCTGCACAAGACAGGGGAGCGTACAAGACGAGCGTAATATCGTTCAGTCGGTGGCTACAATTGAATAGAGAGGCTGCCTCTGTGCTACGGGCTGTGAGAAAATTGAAAAAATCCGGTTGCCCATGGGAGCGGCAAATTTGTGCGATGTTGTGGTGAGCCCTCACCTTGTACCAGACAAGGCCGTGAGGTCACGCTGGTATTTCTCGTCACATATTCCATTCACAAACAGGGGTGAGAAAATGCTTTTAAAATGTTTCGGTAAAGTCAAATCAAGGGGAATGTAAGAACAGAGCTCTATGACCAGGATAAAATTAACTCTTTCTTCTTCACAGATACAGGCTATATTCAATCATATCAAAATGTTTAATGCAGAGTTCATTTTTTTAGTAGGTTATTTTACGACGCTTTATCAACATCTTAGGTTATTTAGCGTCTGAATGAAATGAAGGTGATAATGACGGTGAAATGAGTCCGGGGTCCAGCACCGAAAGTTACCCAGCATTTGCTCGTATTGGGTTGAGGGAAAACCCCGGAAAAAACCTCAACTAGGTAACTTGCCCCGACCGGGATTCGAACCCGGGCCACCTGGTTTCGCGGCCAGATGCTCTGACCGTTACTCCACATATGTGGACTTTTTACATTATAGGGTTATTTTACGACGCTGTATCAACATCTAGGTTATTTAGCGTCTGAATGAGATGAAGGTGATAATGCCAGTGAAATGAGTCCGGGGTCCAGCACACAAAGTTACCCAGCATTTGCTCATATTGGGTTGAGGAAAAACCCCGGAAAAACCTCAACCAGGTAACTTGCCCCGACCGGGATTAGAACCCGGGCCACCTGGTTTCGCGGTCAGACGAGCTGACCGTTACTCCACAGATGTGGACTTTATTTTATTGGGTTATTTTACGACGCTGTATCAACATCTAAGGTTATTTAGCGTCTTAATGAGATGAAGGTGATAATGCCGGTGAAATGAGTCCGGGGTCCAGCACCGAAAGTTACCCAGCATTTGCTCGTATTGGGTTGAGGGAAAACCCCGGAAAAAACCTCAACCAGGTAACTTGCCCCGACCGGAAATAGAACCCGGGCCACCTGGTTTCGCGGTCAGACGAGCTGACCGTTACTCCACAGATGTGGACTTTATTTTATTGGGTTATTTTACGACGCTGTATCAACATCTAAGGTTATTTAGCGTCTGAATGAAATGATGGCGATAATGCCGGTGAAATGAGTCTGGGGTCCAGCAGCGAAAGTTATCCAGCATTTGCTCATTTGGTTTCAGGGAAAACCCAGGAAAAAATCTCAACCAGGTAACTTGCCCCGATCGGGAATAGAACCCGGGCCACCTGGTTTCGCGGCCACACGCGCTGACCATTACTCCACAGACGTGAACTTTTTTATTTTATTGGGTTATTTTACGACGCTGTATCAACATCTAGGTTATTTAGCGTCTGAATGAGATGAAGGTGATAATGCCGGTGAAATGAGTCCGGGGTCCAGCACCGAAAGTTACCCAGTATTTGCTCGTATTGGGTTGAGGGAAAACCCCGGAAAAAACCTCAACCGAGATTCGAACCCGGGCCACCTGGTTTCGCGGCCAGATGCGCTGACCGTTACTCCACAGGTGTGGAGTTCATATTGTACTTTAGAACAGGTATATATCACGCATTAATGTATAATTGACATAATGTAACAACAGCTAATATCACAAGAGTTCTCGGCTTGTTCATAATTCGCGAGCTCATAGCGAGAGTGAATTATTCAAAGAGACGAAAACTGGCGTGATATTTAAGGGAGATCATTTCGTGAAAATAATAAATAAATAATCAATAATAATATTTATATTGCTATTAAATGAGATTTTTAAGTTGCGAACTTAATTTATTTCATTCGCCAGCATGACGTTGGCTTCCTGCAGTACGAAACACATAGGTAAACATTTTACAATAGCTGTAGAAATTATGACTAGTGAAACAACAAAATTAAACAAATATTTGAGGTTATAACATTTTATTTTGAACCAGGAATTTTTATTAAGTGAATTAATTATCGACAAGATGAAAAAGCTTCTGGTATAAATATTTGAATGAGACTATTTCCAGAACAATAATAAATAAATAAATAATAAAAAAATATAGCATAATTATTATATTACTATTAAATAGGGTAATACGTTGGTATTTATTTTATTCATTGGCCGGTAGAATCTTGGCCTCCTGCAATATGAAATTCACGGATAAACATTTGACAATAGCTGTAGAAATTATGATTAACGAAACAACAAAATTAAACAAATATTTGAGGTTATAACATTTTATTTTGAACCAGGAATTTTTATTAAGTGAATTAATTATCGACAAGATGAAAACGCTTCTGGTATAAATATTTGAATGAGACCATTTCCAGAACAATAATAAATAAATAAATAAATAATAAAAAATATAGCATAATTATTATATTACTATTAAATAGGGTAATACGTTGGTATTTATTTTATTCATTGGCCGGCAGAATCTTGGCCTCCTGCAATATGAAATTCACGGATAAACATTTGACAGTAGCTGTAGAACATTTTAAATGAATTATTTTTTATGCCTTGAACTTAAAACAAAAGTCGACCACCTCTGTGGTGTAGGGGTCAGCATGCTGGTCTCTTACGCAGAGGAACCGGGTTCGGTTCCCGGTCGGGTTGAATTTCCTGGTTGAGGTTTTTCAGGATGTTTCCTCAACCGTAAGGCAAATGCCAGGAAATTCGGGCCACAACATCCCTCAATATCACCGGCCTCATCCATCACCAAAATCATATTCATAACAAATCAGTAATACATATACAGACGCCATCTAGTTCACAACAATAGAACTAGTCTCAACAATAGTACACAGGCCTTCGGATTTCAACCAAAGACTAACTCGCGATATGACCAGAGATGTTAAAGCGAGTATAAAATATAACAGCGAGGGGGAAAAGGAAAAAAAAAAAAACAACAACAAAAGCCGTATCGCGACTACAAACTTATTCTGACAACAACAAATACTTAACAAGTCAAATCATTACAATTTACATTATACAATATTAATAAATAATTCAGTTAACTAAAAAAAATAAATTTTATAATACTAAAGCAGTAAAATGATTTACCAAGAGATCTTGCTATATTCTTGTGGTGTTGTAGAAACTATGATTAGTGAAATAGCACAATTAAACGAATATTTAAGTTTACTTACTTACTGACTTTTAAGGAAACCGGAGGTTCATTGCCGCCCTCACTTAAGCCCGCCATTGGTCCCTATCCTGAGCAAGATTAATCCAGTCTCTACCATCATATCCCACCTCCCTCAAATCCATTTTAATATCTTCCCATCTACGTCTCGGTCTCCCTAAAGGTCTTTTTCCCTCCGGCCTCCCAACTAACACTCTATATGCATTTCTGGATTTGCCCATATATGCTACATGCCCTTTTATCTCAAACGTCTGGATTTAATGTTCCTAATTATGTCAGGTGAAGAATACAATGCGTGCAGTTCTGTGTTGTGTAACTTTCTCCATTCTCCTGTAACTTCATCCCTCTTAGCCCCAAATATTTTCCTAAGCACCTTATTCTCAAACATCCTTAATCTCTGTTCCTCTCTCAAAGTGAGAGTTCAAGTTTCACAACCATAAAGAACAACCGGTAATAGGATAAAACTGTTTTATAAATTCTAACTTTCAGATTTTAACTCCAATGTGCAAAATATAAAACTGTTCAGTAGGAAGAAAAAACACATTTATTCATTCTATGGCAGTGGTACATAGGAGACTGTGAATTCTTACATTTTCCAAAGAAACAAATATAATTACACATAGCTGATTTTATTATTTGCTGTATCACTATTTAAGTTATTTAACAGAGAAAAAATCTGAAAATCGATAAATATGTCACATACAGACGTGGACAAATTATTAGCAAAATTGAAGATTTTTATTGCATATTTTTACAAAATATGATTCTTCAGCTTAGACTACAGTTGACATTTTTGCGTATTTCGAAATTATTAGCAAAATTGAAGATTTGTATTGTATATTTTTTTTTTTACAAAATTTGACTCTTCAATTTGGACTACATTTGATATTTTTGCATATTTACAAATTATTAGCAAAACTGAAGATTTTTATTATATATTTTTACAAAATTTGACTCTTCAATTTGGAATACAGTTTACATTTTGGATATTTCCAAATTATTAGCAAAACTGAAGATTTTTAATTTATATTTTTACAAAATTTGACTCTTCAATTTAAACTGCAGTTGACACTTTTGCATATTTACAAATTATTAACAAAATATGAAGATTTTTATTATATATGTTTACAAAATTTGACTCTTCAATTTAAACTACAGTTGACATTTTTGCATATTTCTATCTATTGTAATGATAGAAATATGCAAAATTGTCAACTGTAGTCTAAATTGAAAAGTCAAATTTTGTAAACAGAATTATCGTAAAAATCGTCAATTTTGTTAATAATTTGTCCAAGTCTGTACGAGTTATTGCAGGAACGACGACGATATTCAGATAGGCTACCCGAAATACAGTATTATATACCTGCATTTGTGTCCTAACTTTAACCTGCAGAATTTTTTTCAGAATTTTTCTTCATGTCAGTGACTTTTTTCGAAGTGTAGAATTATATTGAACTTTAAAAATAGAACAAAAAATGTCTCAGGACTCAGGAGAATACATTAAGGGTATATGTACGTGAACGACCATAAATATTATCAGAAAATGCAGGCTCTAAATTTCTAAAATTTTATAAGAAAATGAACTCACAATTGGACAAAAATTACAAGACTTATTAGAACTTAAATATCTGATAAAAGTATAAGAAAGGTTACTAATAATATTTTTCAAACCAGTTTTATCAGAGTATGAAAAAAAATTGCAGTTGCATCATTTGATAACCATAACATTGTTTGGTCTCTCTGACATCTCTAATATTTTTCCTCCAAGTAATAAACGCTTACTTCTGAAAAGCAGACTACTCTCAGACATGTAGAGTTGTTTATTTTAATACAATTAATTTTTATTTGTCCTATATAAAATACATTGAAATTTACATAATGTTTTGTGGCCTAATTTTTCTATTTTCAAAGAAATGGGCATTATTGTACTCTACCTTTTGCATAAATGCATGTTAAATCAGTGTACAAAATTTCATAATTCTATCTCTAATGTTGTGGAGTTATGAAATAATATGTGGGAAAATGTTCAAATTTTGGAAAATTTAATTTAAAGTAAAAAGTAAATTCTTAAAAATATTATTAGTAACCTTTTTTATACTTTTATCAGATATTTAAGTTCCAATAAGTCTTGTTGTGGTACCTTGTAATTTTTGTCCAATTGTAAGTTCATTTCCTTATAAAATTTTAGAAACATACAGCCTGCATTTTCTGATAATATCTGTGGTCGTTCACGTACATATAACCTTAGAGATTTTAACGTAGAAAAAATATACTTCGTGGGGCAAATGGCTTCACTTTCCCACGTGTTGAAGCCTAATTTTAATTCCCCTTATTAAGATCCATGATCTTCAGCCAGTAATAAACACACGTACTTCGTTTCAGGTGGCAAATACGATAGCACTAGACAACCGAGTAGACGCATTTCTACACCATGCGTATGAAGGCATATTTTTGAACAAAATCCCTTTGTGGAAGGATACCGTCCGTCAAGTAGATGTATACCCCACACCTTGTTAGCTCCCTTAAAGCACTTTCTTTTGTCGTCCATGTAGTTCCCTCGCGATCTCTTGTCACTTCGCCATTGTTGCACAGGGAAAAATATATCACGCCTTCTGAACAATGACCACACCTCAGCAGCTCCTTTCTTTTCTTTCCTTGTAATTTACGAAAGCGTGCAAAATAAGGCGTCTGCGAGGAATTTTATCGCCTCCAAATGCAACCATAAACCTCTACCATGATTAATTCCATTCAGAGAAGCCCCGTGTGTACCAATTATGGACACACGCCAAGTATTGTAATAGTTGTGTGGAATAAACAACGTTATATCGTGATGCAACAAGAGAAATGGCCACAAAACGTATAGTTATTCCATGTAATGTACACTGACGTTAATCAATATCTGGCCTAAGATTTAATTAGGTCTATCATGTAAGCAAACTTTCTAACGACAGGATAAATCAGAACCAAAAAATATAACAAACAACCTAATTATTTCTATGATGTAGCAGAGGAGAATGAAATTTGAATTTTATAATGTGGGTATATTTATTTACGATTCGCGACACTGAATGTTATTTTCGCCATATATTCATAGAAGTAGTAACTAAAGAAACCACGCTTACACCACAGTCTAGTATATATAGTCGCGAATCTTGGGGTGATTTTTTGCATTTCTCGCGATAGTTGCTAGCCGCTTGGAGCGCTGTGTGTATTAGGAACAATACTGGGTGTTCAGTTCAAAATGTGTCATGGCTCGCTGTATGCCGTCATGTGGCTAGCCGATGAGCCTAGAGAATTCAATCTTCCTACACTTCCGCAGAGGTGTATAACCTAAGAGGCAGAGAAGTTGCCTAGCAAGTACGGCGTTCATTCTGAAGAGTACGTACCGATACGTACGGTAACGCCGGTAGTGGCAGGAATGTGAACTGTTTGGAAATACGTACTGTCGGGATATGGGGAGAGGGTTAAGACGATTACTTACGTATTTGTTGACATTAACTTCGACGGTCAACATGGACACGGAGCATTTGATTTGTGTTGTGGAATGTTACCGTACGCAACCGATGATAACAAATACCCTGCGTACGACTTGCCGGCGCAAAACACAGTTTGAAAGAGGTTATGGTAGCACACAGATCGTACAGACCGCCATCTGTTGCTACGACGTTCAAGTTATACTGTACACGTTCTCAAGTTCAGATTGAAGAACGCCTTAAATAATAAGCAACTTCTCTAACATATAAGCTGAAACTCGCTTCAAATCGGTGACCCAACAACAGTGACGTCATGACACACTTTGAAATGAACACCCAGTAGACTGTGTCACTGCCATCGTGATCTAATACAGGTCGTGAGGCAGACCATGTGACTCGCTTAAGTCGATCACTAAGGGCGGCGTTTCAACCATATAAATTAATTGGAATGCATAAACAGTAACATATATTTCTCTAAAATGTAGTGTAATTTCGTTAATAAAATTTAAAACAATGATTAGGAGACACTTCAGACATAATCCCTTGCGAGTTAAGGTGTAATATTATTTTTGGTGTGAAAATTACGTTGTTCGTATGTGTAATAAACCTACCTGCCTTTATTTCGTTTAAAAATTACGAAATTATTGTACATTCATTTATGCACGATTCAATAATTTTCAGTCGCACCGCACGAATATTTAGATATGTTGAAATTATAGGTTATGTTTACTGACCCATTTGACCCTTTCTGCCTAATTTTAGTGGTCTCCAATACCCTGCCATTCATATGGAAATGTTATAGGTTATGTTTAATATATCTTATATTCCTAAATTCGCAATTATACATTATAATTAAGCATAATGTCATGTATGATAATCCGCACATTCAATTTGTCTGTATTTTAATGCTACAATTGAGTATTGAATTGTTATATTTATCTACTACCTAAGAGACGAAGTAACAATCGTACGTACACTAATTTCATAAGAGTGGTATGATGAATTTTCTGTCTTTATCAAGGAAGGTAGATGTGCTATATTAAAATCACAATATAAATTCTTATTTATTAAACCTCAAAATAGCTTCCATTCTAAACTTAAAATGTTGATGCGAAAAGATTATGTTAACATGTAAAATTCTCTTCACATTAAAATAACACAGTTTTCTAATTATTTCTGTAACATATTATGAAACAAGGAGTAAAGGGAACTTATGGACACATTACACTAAATAAAACTTAGCTATGATACGCAATAAAGTTATAATATAATAATTTACTGAGTTCCATACACTGAACATATATTACGGCCTGGTCTAGATCGAAAAGGCATTGAATGTGCCGTATTTCGCATTGTTGTGAAAAGTTGTGTAAACTGTGAAATGTTCGTTATCGGTTGTAATAACTGTAAATGGCTAAAATACAATAATTTGAATAATAATATGGGACAAGGAGACGTTTGTGGTACTATAAATATTGTAAAAGAAGAGGTCAAAGTTATCCTTCTTCCGAAAGAGCCAGGAAGGTGAGTTTATAAAATATAATATATACTTTATGAAAATAATATATAAACCTTATGTATTTCGTATTTCAATAGTGGAAGGAAGGTGTTAATTTTTCTAAAGAACACGATATCAAAAGTACAATACATTTTATGGTCTGCTAGGGAAAGAGTCTGTGATGAGGCGATAGTAGCGAAATTCTTAACACAGAACTCAACTTCAAAACACACACACTCTTCGACTCTACACTATACCACAGGAACACACCCACACAGGAAACAGAACAAGTGGCGCCAAGACCAACAAAGACCAGTTCTGAAGATGACCCATAAATAGGTCGAAACATGTAAAGGAGGTACGTTGAAATTTAACACAGGAAAGTCTTACCATACATATTCCGAAGTGATACAGTGTTAAAAGTTGTGTAATCAAGATTTATAATCATAATTTTGGAACAACTGGATAATACGCACGGCAGACCAATATCGATAGTCGACTCTACTCGCTGGCCACTAGTCACCGGGCCGTACCGAGCTGTATCAAACAAAATATAATCGAAATGGTGGTAGTCAAATTCGCGACTATATTCTTAAATAATTCACTCCATTAGTCAAGTTCAAGGTTTTATGTAGTACAACGGCGGCTTTTTGAATGCATTAAATGAAAATGAAGATGTAATAAGATAATAAACTAGGTTATCACAAGGAAATTAACAGGAAAAAAGATGTGTTTCACGGAATACAATTAAAATGACGGAAAGTAAATTTCCGGTTAATGTTCGCCAAAGCGTAAAGTACGTAATTATGACGGCGTTGCTGTTTTATTTCTGGCCTATAGAAAAATACCTAGCCTTTTACGAAAAAAAATTTAAGGACCATGAAATTATTCATCGCTTTCATTATAGGCCTATTATTTTTTAACAATATTACGAATCAAAAACTGTCATATTATATAATTTTAACTACTACATGGACGAATCAAATGAAGCTAACCTAACCAAAGCTAACCTAACCTAACCAAAGCTAACCTAACCTAACCAAAGCTAACCTAACCTAACCCAACCAAAGCTAAGCTAACCTAACCAAAACTAATCTAACCTAATCAAAGCTAATTTAACCTAACCTAAGCTAAGCTAATCTAAGCTAACCTAACATAACATAACCTTCGTAAATGCAAGGCCTGTAACCGGAGCAAGAAGGGATCTCAATCATTTAATCTGCAAGTACACGCAAAAATAAATTCAAGTAAAGATCACGCTCCCACTGCATGAGAGGTCCGCGCATGCGCTACAGCAAAACTGTGTCTGTCCCGAGCCTCTCATCTAAGGCACTCGTCATAATTTACTCGCAATATTTACGCAAATACACATTGTCGCTAACAGTGGTGCTATCTCTCAATAATGTTCAGAACGAAGGAGGTAGACAGAGAGAGAAAAAATTTCTCCCGCCAACTACGCCACACACCAACGTCATGTTCTTATGTTGGTGACATTGTGTATTTACTTAAATTTGGTGCTAAACGTAACGGCACGGTTCAAAGTGACCGTGCTAATTCTCCAGTATAGCGATAATTTTAAATCAGTGAATTCATAGCCAATGGTAATAGAATAAAACATCTTTTGTGGATTGGTTCTCCATGGGATATGAACCGAGCCACTTTACGTTAAGAGGGGGGCCTTGCCCAGTTAGGATCTACTGACTACCTGATATCTCATTAACAAGAGGTCTACTCTGTACCTCTTAGAGTGCTTTTCAATATATTCTTTGAATTTAATATATTTTGAACTAAGTCAAATATGTGTGCTTCCATCTTAGTAGACCTGTGCTAGATATAAATAGAACATTGAATATTAAATCCAATATGCTGAAGTTCTGGGATCTCGATACGAAATATGTTAGCCGGCATAACGTTCCTAAGTATACTTAAGAAGCAATTTGCATGAATATATATTCCCCGAACTATAAAATTCCGAAGTTTATTGTTCAGTCCTTGTGAAATATAGACTTCATGAATGTGGACGCCGTCTGAAACGTATATTAAAATTCGCTCCAATTCAAGTTCTATAAATAGGAGCTTGCCTACTGGAAGATAATACAGACTGTGCAGCGTCATACATACATACATACATACATATTTCAGAATGCTATTTGCTCAGAGTTGTGAAATTACCCACAGCCGTTCGATGTTTATGACAGTGGTTTGCAGCATTATTGGGTCCGCTCCTCTGTGGACTGAATACCACACGATGTGTTTTATGTGAAACATTTATCTTTTACAAATAACATTCATAAATAGAGTATAAAATAAATATTAATATTAGAGTGCTTGAAGGAAAATACAAATACTTTCCAATATACTCCTTATTTATTTATTTATTTATCCATTTATTTATTTATTCATTTATTTATTTATCCATTTATTTATTTATCCATTTATTTATTATTTATTTATTTATCCATTTATTTATTTATCCATTTATTTATTATTTATGTATTTATCCAATTATTTATTTATTATTTATTTATTTAT
This sequence comes from Periplaneta americana, assembly GCF_040183065.1. Lineage (NCBI taxonomy): Eukaryota > Metazoa > Arthropoda > Insecta > Blattodea > Blattidae > Periplaneta > Periplaneta americana. Next base: position 129,463,503 of record NC_091133.1, read on the forward strand.
TTATTTATTTATTTATTTATTTATTTGTCCATTTAGATTACAAAATGAGAATTAATTTGTATTATTGTCCATAAGATTTGCCTGAAACAACCCGAATATGAATTATAAAATAAGATTTTAATATTAAATTTTTCGGTTAATTTTCCTCGTTCACCGCTCTGCTACTATTACAATCCGGCGCCACTGCATATCTGCACGCTACACAGAGCTCAACTTGTATAGCATGTCTTACATTACGGCCTGACTCCGTGTAGACAGCTGGAAATATATTTAACTTTTCATTCCCTTTTTCACTGCAGAAAAAAGGCACATATTCTGTTTACCGTTGCGCTCGCAATGACAGCGGCGGCAGGCCGTGGTTCAACACAATTACTCTTTTATATATTTCAGACGTCAGGCCCTGTAACACGTGTAGTCTGTATCATGGCAGAGAGCTCACACTTGTGGCTTGCACGGAGGCGTGACAGGTGGGATTCCCGGCAGATTTAACAAACACAAAAAATAACACCAAGAATTGTTACCCCTCCCTCAAATTTCCTGCACCTCCATTGCTATTTCCATTCTCATCTTCTCCGCTATAGCATTATCAAAAGATACGTGTGGGACGTTATGCAGATACAAAAATATACAGTAAATGAGATACTCCGTTGCTGTTTATTAAGATCCTGCTGTAGTCCAGGGTGTCGTTTAAATTTTTTATCGAAAAATTCTCTCCGTTAAAAACTTCAGATTTCATAATTTTAATACATAAATATTAAATAAGAAACCTAATGGAACAGATGCATTATAGGACCCACCCTAAATATAAAAATATGCTAAGCCACAAAAAAAGGTCAACGGAAGTTGCGTTTCGATCAATTAAATGATCGATATATATATATTGTTTTCATTATGTTGCCAACCAATCAATATTGTTGTAAATTAGTTTGATCATAATCATGGCGGCAATTACGAATGCCATAGTTAAATACAAAAAGAAGTGGATCGAATTCTCCCTCTTGATTTAAAATGTAGGCCTCGAAATTGAAATTATGGAATTATAAATAAGTTGTAAACGTTTTAGTAGCTTTATCCATGAATAAAGACATGTAGGCTATGTTTATGGTTTTTTATGTGAATGTGGTTTACTTAGGAGTGAAATGTTTTGCGAAACATGTAATCCTGGGACGAGACTGAAGAAATTTAAAAGTAAACGAGGTGAACTCCTGTGGAGATGTCATTGGAAATTACAAGGTATTAAATGATAAACACAGGAACGCAGTATCGTAGCACTTTGTGAAATCATTCGGATAACGGAGAAGATGAAACGGAACATCTCCAGTGAGGTCCATGGTAAAATGTTAATTTTACACCAATTTTGTTTTTAATTCTTTGGTCCAGGAAAAATACTAGTAAAAATGTGTTTTTGTGAAAGACTAGTATTTTCCCTGGACCAAAAATGCAGTATAAATGGAGTAGAATTAGTATTTTGTAATATATTATAAAGATGACTAATACGAACTTAATTTCATTGTTGTATTAATACCAATGTTGTATTGTTAGAAAATTTAATGTTACTGTGTTTAAAGTTTAGCTTTGGTTAGTTTCTTTAACTTCATTTTGAATAAAATTTAATATATTGTATAACAAAGGTGACTAATATGAGCTTAATTTCATTGTTGTTGGTTTTATTAAACTATACATGTTTATGCTCGACCATGCCGAAATGTAGTAATTATACACCTGGTAGCAGACCTTTAATGCATGTCATTAAAGTACAGCTACTCATTAAAGGTCAGGTCTTTCAGCCAATGACGACTCAGGTTACAACTGTTCAGCCAATGACAGGTCAGCTTTCTACCGTTTTAAAACCGCAAGTATCGATTATTCTCGGATATGCAATCGAAAGAGAATTAGCGAAAAGTCACGGAGGCTGGAAATCCAATACTGTCGCAGAAGGTTATGTTCTGTTACTATAATAATTAGCGTTAATTGTAAATAATATTAAAATAAATTCAATTTGTCATCTCCTTTCTCAATGTCTAATTTAATTTCAATGTTATCTCTGTAGGTTCTTATGGCCTAGCAAGGTCAATGTCGACATCTATTCCTCGGAAAAAATCAATACTTTCGCGTCTGCGCACATCTCACAACATACGGAACATTGCTCCAGGTGAGATACAATAAAATTAATAATATCAAGTTAGAAATATGGTCGAGCATAAAAAGTCGTATGAAGCTCGCCTATAATGGTAATTAAGAAGCTCGTGTAAGAATTATGAAACTCGCTTGCGCTCGTTTCATAAATATCCATACTCACTTCTTAATTAACTTCATTATAGGCTCGTTGCATAATGTACTATTATAGTACTGTGTATTTAGTATTGTTAACATGGAATATTTGATATAATAATCGAAAATATACAATATATAATCGATACTATGGAATATTCGGGGTGGGTCCTGTAATGCATATGTTCCAACCTAATAATAAACAGCTACTTACTTACTTACAAATGACATTTAAGAACCCGGAGGTTCATTGCCGCCCTCACATACCTCCGCCATCGGTCCCTATCCTGAGCAAGATTAAATCCAGTCTCTACCATCATTAGCACCATCATTTTAATATTACGAGCATGTTCCCTTCTACATCTCGGCGCATACAAAAATCTTTTCCTCTCATGTCTCCAAATAACACTCTATATGCATTTCTGGATTCGCCCATACGTGCTACATGCCCTTCCCATCTAAAACGTCTTGATTTAATGTTACTAATTATGTCAGGTGAAGAATACAATGCGTGCAGCTCTGCGTTGTGTAACTTTCTCCATTCTCCCGTAACTTCATCCCTATAGCCCCAAATATGTTTCTAAGAACCTTATTCCCAAACACCCTTAATCGCTGTTCGTCTCTCAAAGTGAGAGTCCAAGTTTCACAGCCATACAGAACAACCGGTAATATAACTGTTTTATAAATTCTAACTTTCAGATTTTTTGACAGCAGACTAGATGACAAAAGCTTCTCAACCGAATAATAACAGGTATTTCCCATATTTATTCTGCGTTTAATATCCTCCCGAGTGTCATTTATATTTGTTACTGTTGCTCCAAGATATTTGATGATGTTTCTGTGAACTAATTGGGTGCCATGGGAGAGCTTTCACATGGACGCTATGAGAATGGATCTCTTTTTTCTTGAGGCAGAGACCTGAGTTTTACACTTTTTGTTGATAAGGTGTGAAGTGAGTTCACAAATCTTGTAACATTCATGACAGAAACTTTTATTTATTTTCTGTAATATTAATACATTTTACTTGACAATTTTTTATGTAAAATGATACTGGTCTTCTAAATTGGTTCTAATAATAAAAGTTGACAAAAGTCATTTCATTTTCAATATGTAGGGTTTGAAAATAGTCAAAATTTAACATCCGTGAAGGAACCTTTGATTTATTTTCTGTAATATTAATACATTTTATTTGACATTTTTTATGTAAAATGATACTGGTCTTCTAAATTGGTTCTAATAACAAAAGTTGACAAAAGTCATTTCATTTTCAATATATAGGGTTTAAAAATAGTCAAAATGTAACACCCTTGAAGGAACCTTTGATTTATTTTCTTTAATATTAATACATTTTATTTTACAATTTTTTATGTAAAATGATACTGGTCTTCTAAATTAGTTCTAATAACAAAAGTTGACAAAAGTCATTTCATTTTCAATATATAGGGTTTGAAAATAGTCAAAATGTAACATCCGTGAATGAATCTTTGATTTATTTTCTGTAATATTAATACATTTTATTTTACAATTTTTTACGTAAAATGATACTGGTCTTCTAAATTGGTTCTAATAATAAAAGCTGACAAAAGTCATTTCATTTTCAATATATAGGGTTTGAAAATAGTCAAAATGTAACATCCGTGAATGAATCTTTGATTTATTTTCTGTAATATTAATACATTTTATTTTACAATTTTTTACGTAAAATGATACTGGTCTTCTAAATTGGTTCTAATAATAAAAGCTGACAAAAGTCATTTCATTTTCAATATATAGGGTTTGAAAATAGTCAAAATGCAACATCCGTGAAGGAACCATTGATTTATTTTCTGTAATATGAATACATTTTATTTGACAATTTTTTTATGTAAAATGATACTGGTCTTCTAAATTGGTTCTAATAATAAAAGTTGACAAAAGTCTATTTCATTTTCAATATACAGAATTTGAAAATAGTCAAAATGTAACATCCGTGACAACTGGGATGGCTGAGTAGCTGAACCCCGGCAGTGTTTCAAACATCAAGCAATACACTGTGGAATTCGCGGTATTCATAAAGATTCATTTATGCAGATGTTCAACGGCAAGACAATAATTAATGAGCTGACAAATGAAGATTAATTTGTAGAAGATATTGCCTTTCACGGGGAAATTAAGCTTCGATAATCTCCCTCTTCCCATATTAGCTCATTATAACGGAGAACTATTCCCCACTCCTGGCAATGGAACCAACAGATGGTTCCGCTTTTCCTTTCCGTAGCTCTTACTAAGGTGAGTTTGTCGTTAAAAGAGTTAAAAAAATTACTTTTTTATTTCCTTATACCAGAAAATTTGTAATCAGAAAACTGTTTAAAAATTAAATGTCGAGAAAAGCAACATTAAAAAATATTTCTCTCTACTCATTCACACAACATATGATTGGCCACGTTTAATTATATTGGATGGTGCCTTAGATCGGTGAAGGTTTTGGATTAGAATGGGGTTCGTTTGTATAGGCACTGGTAACATTTGTAATTTTTTGCAATTTTCTTACGATATATCTAATATTAAAGCCACGTGATACAATATGAAGGGATCTCAAATAAGAAATGAAACCATAGTCTATTATGAAACTAGAAAGTTCAAATATAATTACGTACAGTAGTGGCAAAACCAACCGCACCAACCTTTGTAGCTGATTTCAGAGCCTTGTTCACTCCAGAGCACGATAGACTGGTAACTAAGACTTTCGTGGTTCGAATCCTGCCTGGAAAGGAAATTTTTTTTCGTTCCTTATTCAGATTTATTCCCAATACTTTTCGATTTCTGGTAAAATCCATGTTCCGGGAATAATAAGTTAATTAAGTAGTAAAATATCGCTGCAATCGAAAAGTATTGGGAATAAATTTGAATAAGGAACAAAAAAACAAGTTTCCTTCCCAGGTAGGATTCGAACCACTAAAGTCTTAGTTACCAGTCTATCGTGCTCTGGAGTGAACAAGGCTCTGAAATCAGCTACAAGGGTTTGGAATTGAACGGGTTACATCAGCTTCTCGTCTATGCGGATGACGTGAATATGTTAGGAGAAAATACACAAACGATTAGGGAAAACACGGAAATTCTACTTGAAGCAAGTAAAGCGATCGGTTTGGAAGTAAATCCCGAAAAGACAAAGTATATGATTATGTCTCGTGACGGGAATATTGTACGAAATGGAAATATAAAAATTGGAAATTTAGCCTTCGAAGAGGTGGAAAAATTCAAATATCTTGGAGCAACAGTAACAAATATAAATGACACTCGGGAAGAAATTAAACGCAGAATAAATATGGGAAATGCGTGTTATTATTCGGTTGAGAAGCTCTTATCATCCAGTCTGCTGTCCAAAAATCGGAAAGTTAGAATTTACAAAACAGTTATATTACCTGTTCTTCTGTATGGTTGTGAAACTTGGACTCTCACTCTGAGAGAGGAACATAGGTTAAGGGTGTTTGAGAATAAGGTTCTTAGGAAAATATTTGGGGCTAAGCGGGATGAAGTTACAGGAGAATGGAGAAAGTTACACAACACAGAACTGCAAGCATTGTATTCTTCACCTGACTTAATTAGGAACATTAAATCCAGACGTTTGAGATGGGCAGGGCATGTAGCACGTATGGGCGAATCCAGAAATGCATATAGAGTGTTAGTTGGGAGACGGGAGGGAAAAAGACTTTTGGGGAGGCCGAGACGTAGATGGGAGGATAATATTAAAATTGATTTGAGGGAGGTGGGGTATGATGATAGAGACTGGATTAATCTTGCACAGGGTAGGGACCAATAACGGGCTTATGTGAGGGCGGCAATGAACCTTCGGGTTCCTTAAAAGCCATTTGTAAGTAAGTAAGTAAGTAAGTATTACCCCACAGTTTCCCATTAACAGCTGATTCCCTTTAATGGGGAACTATTCTCCAGTATCGATGATCGATCTCTTGCTTTTTTTCCCCTCAAAGTTGAGTCCAAAACTTTGACTGTTTCTGTACCTGTAATACGATGCAATAGCCCTGAAATCTTGAAATGACAAAGTTTACTTAATGTTATAGTTATTTTCATTTTCTAGTAATATAAATCCTCAGAAAATATGTATAATAAAATTACATACATTCTCAAGAAATATTTATGCTTTATTTGAATATAATAAATTAATAAAAGTATAATAGATAATAAAATAACAATAACCTGACGTGCCTGGATGTTGTAGAAGGGTCTTGTTATAGACTATGATTGTTTGAAGAGTTCCATTTGGAGACATTTTTATCATTATTGATGGTCATGCTGTCGTTCAGATATAAATATTACGTCCAACATTGACGTTCTAATGGCCCTGATAATGATATGGTGCCGGGAACATAACTCGCTTTGCGTGCCGCTTGTTCCACATGGTACCAGTCAACTCTCTCGCTCCTTTTTTTAAGTCGCAGACAAATGAAAAATGAACAGTTGAATATCGGTAATATCAACATGGGAATAACATCCCGTTCATAACGTATTGTTAAACCGAATTTGAAGAACATGCTATGATGTAAACTGATGGAAATCACGTGTCTCTATCAGTAGCTTTTTTCAACTTTCTGCCATCCGTTTAGCCTTATTCGGACTTCTGACTGGAACAAATTCTCCAATTGAATCTCGCGTGACTTGAAATGGCAGACATTTTCTTGAAGGGAGTACATGTTAGAGATTTTCTCTTATAGCCCATATTTTCCCCCTCATATTTTTTACATTGAAAGCACATTATTTTCGCCAGTTTTTCCAGATATTACACAAGTTACAATGTGATTTGAAAACAAAAACATAACTATCCCTCCAAAAGTTCGCTACATGCACATACGTATTAACAATTCCATTATGACTTATATAATGGTTGTCATGGTAACCACAGTCATGAAGCTCTTCACAGGCTTTTTCGGCTTAATCTATTAAAAAATCTGAGTTATTATTCTTAGTAACAGTAGGCCTATAAGTTCGTAATAACGATGTATCGTAACACTTGGCTTCACTCCGATCATTCCATATATTAAGGGGAGAGGATGGTACTTTTTTGGTGAAAAAATGAGGAAATTAAAAAAATATATATTTAAAATACTCTGTGATATGTGTGGAATGCATATCATAACATTTTGTGGGTATTTGTGCCCTTATCGGATGTTGAGTCTCCAATTTTTAAACTTCCTGCGTTATGGATTTTTAAATCACTCGCCCACTTTTATTGTTGTTTCCGGTAAATTAAATTTTCAAAAACAAATTTTTTTCTTTAAAATACCCTTTGATTTGTGTGGAATGTATTGCATAACATTTTGTGGGTGTTTGTGCCCTTATCAAATGTTGAGATGTCATTTTTAAACTTCCTGCGCTATGGATTTTTAAATCACACGCCCACTTTTATCGGTTTCCAGTAACTTCATTTTTTTTGCTACATTGCCAGACAAAAATGGATATAATTTCTGAACTATTAAAGATACATGCATGAAATTTAGAACACACATTCTTTCAACTAGATATTAGGAAACTTTTCTCTGTAAGAGAATTTTGTTAATTGATTTCATTTTAAAAATACCTCCGTTTGTTTGCAAGAAAGAAAATCAGAAAATTGTTGTTAAATTTTAATTGTTTATTTTACAAACGTAGGGACTAATATCAAAATTCTGTTACAGACAGTTTGTAGAACATGCTTTTTCAAATACATTGCAAAAAATTGTTTGAATCTATCTTTAAAAACGGTTTAGATATATCGGTTTTAGTACAATCCTGCATTGGGTATATTTTTTTCAAATTTGGGCCCCCAAATAATTTTTTTTCAAAATATTTTTATTTGGTTGAGTTGCCACAGCTATGAGCTCCCTACATACAAAAAATTAATATTTTACACCAAATATGAAAAAAGTTTTAAAAAATACCATCCTCTCCCCTTAAATTCACTGTTGGCAGTCACTCCAGTATGTAGAGTTCTGCGCGAGAGGCTCGTGGCACAAGCCTCCTCATAGATAGCGGCACTCACAAGATTGTGGGAAGGTCGGGGAAGGGAGGGACTATCGATTCACTACTACACCTCCAAAGGAAAGATGGCTAGCCTCAATACGTATATAAAACGCCGCGCTATATTGGTCTTCTGTGAATGCTGATGGATCCTGAGTGTTGGTTTCATCAAAAGTGCATGTATGTGTGTGTTACAGACTAGCTTTGTGAAAAATTGCTCATACTGAGAGAATATGGAAGCCATAACTGGAAAACATATACATAACACCGGAAGAAATGTCCCAACTCTTTTGGCAGAACCTAAATGCCACACTATAGCTGGATTAAGATACAGTAGGAATTATGGACCAAGACTATACAATTCAGTATTGAAAAATGATCCAGATATAAGCAATTTACACATTCTTAAGTTTAAAAATAAAGTGAAAATGTTTGTATGATATTTGATAAATTTTATTATTATTATTATTTTCAAGCTTTTCTACCATTATATGGTACTAATTTTTATTGTATTTATCTGATGCATGTAATTGTAATAAATATCAATAGATCATTTTCTTAATTAATAAGATTGTATATCTCCAATAAATGATTTCTTAGCATCGCCACAGATACACTTGATTGTACTTGTCACTATCTCTCTCACTAGAGAGTTTTTGAAATTTATATTTTCCCCGCCATTCATAAAATATTTTGATATGATACCTCTTGCATAAAAGGGGAGATCTATAATTGAAACTTGATTAATATATTTCAGTATTATTTGTATTTATCCTGGTAATAATGAACAGTTTGACTCGAAGACATTTTGTTTTTCAGCATTAACTTCCCATGATTTTACGAGAAGATTCGAAGAGAACGGCAGTTACGTAGACTTTCAGCTCCCCACTACTTCCATTAATGCATAACACAATGTCAATACGGCGGTTGCTGTCGTCTGCGATACAACGAACTTTTCTGTTGATTTTCGAGTTCATCATTTTTTTCCTGGTTATTATATGCTTATTTAAGTTGTGTTAACTCTCGCTAAGTGGTTTTATATTTTATTTTATCCGTCTTAGTATTTATTTTATTATTGTAAATATTTTTGTTTTATTATTATCATTATTATTATTATTATTATTATTATTATTATTATTATTATTATTATTTCTATCATAAACATTATTATTGATCTCTGTAAAATTTATGTAGACTTTACTGGACTGTACCCGAGTACGAGCATATGCTCATTTCGGGTATTTATTCATATGTATTAATTTCAAATGTAAATTGTGAATAAATTTGAATTTGAATTTGAATTATTTATTGAATTAAAAGAGAAACCGTTTTCAAGTTCGTACGTATCAAAACAAAGTAAGAAGACAGACGATCGACAACAAATTTACAAATTAAAATAGCAGATGAAGGAAAACAAAATAGAAAATTTCAATTCTCATGGTATGAGAAATATCCTTGGATAACAGAGTACTTTGAGACAAATAAATTATATTGTTATACCTTTATTCTGTTTGGGGATGAAAATGAGTGGTCATCATCATCTTATGGGGTCTGTCACAAAAAATTGATATAAAAGTCGAGAAATATCAGAGTTAAAGGAGACATCTTCAGAATGAAGAGAGTTTTCTCTTGTAAGGTTGTGGAAGAATAAAGAACATGTAATTTCCAGCGATTGCCATCTTTTCTTACACCTCAAGAAACTCCCGTCCTGCCAGAATTTTCCCAGTGACAGAGAGATGCACAAGGGTGTCACGCAGTCACACACGGGTCCCGATCCCAGGTGGCAGACTACGACACAGGGATACAAAATTTAATCCCAAATTATGACAAATGTCTTAATTCCGGTGGGGAATATGTTGAAAAATAGCTCAACAACTGTTATGTCTGTTCCAATAAATCTTTCCATGAAATTGTGTTTTCCTTCTGTAAACAACTCCGGAAAACTTACTTTCTGGAATGCCTCATACTAGATGATCCTTGGAACGTTTGTCTAGGAGCAAAGAGATCTCGATATATACAGGGTGATTCACGAGGAAAGGTAAAAAATTTAGGATGTGAATTCTGAAGTCATTCTGAGTCAAAAAGTTCATATGAATAAAGGTCCGTTTTCGTACGATTACGGAGATATGGCTCTTTGATTTCACAAAAACTTCTAAGATTCCATTTTACTAACTCGCATTTAGAGACAGATAACGGAAAAATTTAAAGTTTATATTCACGTATGCATAATACCTAATATTCTAGACGTCGGGGTCGATGTTTTCGCACATTTTCAAAGGCACCTCCTTCTGCTTCAATGCACTGTTGCGCTCGGGCGTGAATCGCGCTCATCGCTCGGGAGAGTTGCACGTAACTGTTCTCTATGCCGCATCCAAAATACGGTCGATTAGCGCCTCTCTCGTTTCCCCCTTCCTTTCCTATACCAAGTCTTTCATCCAACCCCATAGACAGTAAATACTCTTCGATATGGTACCCTTCTGTTCGGAAAGCGTCGTTCATATTCAGCGACGGCACGCAAGGAACTTCCATCACACAAACCATAAACATGCACATTATCGGCGTATTCTATAGTCGAAAATTTATAAGGCATCTTGAAAAACACAGCTTAACACTTCCGATAACTGTACCTGTATAACTACTGTACTGTAGGTAGCTGACTGGACTGCTATGAATTGATGATAGTGTAGGCTATTTGTGTTATCTGCGGGTTCTGTGTCATTACATCAGACAAGGGCAGGCGATTGGACATTTGTAATGCCCCACCACCAGGTTTCTTCCTCTTATCTACATCGTTCACAATGCAGATTCCAATGTTACGTCATTCATTGCGACCTTGACCTTGTTTCACGCCTCGTCTCACGTCAGCAGCATATCGCCTGCTTAGAACCAAGTTGTTCTAACTCCATTTTTATAAATTTTTCAGGGGAGCACAATGAAGTTTTGGAGACTACCCAAATCATAGCAATACGACTATTTTGAGAAAAGGGGTTTGCAAAGCAATAAACAGAGCATGGGAAAGCTTATTTTATTCTTTAGTTGCCTTATTTATAAATTGATTTTACAAAAAATAGAAAAAACGTTTGGAGTTAGAACAAACATGTTAACAGATTTTGACAATTCAATGTTCTAACTCCTTTCAGGTTACATTTTGAAGAGATAAGTGCATACATTGTTACCTTTTTAACACTGAATCCCACACAATTTTGTCCACGCCTGAAAAATATTTGTATAGGGACTTTATATCTTGAACTTTACTTGCTTCTATGACTGGTTTGACTGTTATTTACTTTGGTGCAGGCAATATGTTATCAACTACACACATTGTTTTTGCCTTGCTCTTGTTGTAATAGGTTTCAGAAACTTTGTAATCTTAAACATCTTATCAGATAATCAAAATTTGTACAGAATATCTTCACAGCCTTTTGTTTATACAATATGCTTCACTTTACTGTATGAAATGCTGTTCAAGTTACTTAGTTTAGCTACAGTCTTGAAGTCATAAAAACTATTAAATCTCATTTGATGTACTTTGTATTGCTTGTTAGTTCTACCGAAATCAGGGCCCTTAGTATTGCTAAAGGAGAATGAAGCTGAAGACGTTTGATATGACGATCAATTACCCTGTGCATTGTGTCTACTTCCTGCACTGCACTATGCCCTGGTTCTTGATACTTGTGTTCTATTTTTTGTACTTCATGGTCATCCTCTTCCAAAACATGTATCAGTGCAAGTGGCATTAAGCTGTTTATTAGTAAACGCACACAGTATCACATTAACTTTCTCATGCAAGTTCAGGAAAAGCCTAGCTTGCCTCTCATTAGCTGTCTCAGCTCACACCATTCCATCATTGGTTGGTCATTGAATGGTGGAGTTATAATAATGTGGAACTAAACAGAGCTTGGAAAATGGAGTTGGAACAATATGGAACAGTTATTTTGAACACTTTCTGATCATAAAATGTACAATTTTATGTCTGAAACTGATACAGAAGAGGAGTTACAATATATAACGGATACAAAAAACGATTTTTTTAAGTGGAGTTAGAACAACATGGTTCTAAGCATGCGATATGGTAACGTCTGATTCACATTGGGGCGAGACGTTTTACCAAAAAAATGCATCTAGCCCGCCATCGTTCGAAAACGGACTGGAATGCTTTACCTGCAGACTTCCTAAAGACTTTACCAATAACCAAAGATGTATTTAGAAATAGGCTTAAGGACTTTACTAATAGATGGTAGTATATTATACACACTACTTAAAGGGCGTAATTGATATCTTGTTATTTGAAGTGTTCTATCAGTGAGGAAGTGTGTTGTGTCGGTGAAGTGTGTAGTGTCAGTGAAGTCTATTGTGTAAGTGAAGTGTGTTGGTGTCAGTGAAGTGGCTGTGCAAAGTATTTGAACAGTGAAATGGTTAGAAGTGTTAATGAAATCAGGTAGAATCAGTGCAGTGAGTGAGTTGACAGCGAAATAAGTGTAGTGCCGAAAGGTACTTGTGCAGGTATGAACCTGTCACACTCGTGGGTCTTAGTTCGAACTTAGGATTAAGATACAAACTAGATTTACTTTAAATGTTATTTTAAGTGACCATGCTTCATTTAATTTAGGGTGCTCCTTGTTATTATTATTATTATTATTATCATTATTATTATTTTTATTATTATTATTATTACTATTATTATTATTGTTATTATTAATTATAGCTTTTTATTAGTTGTGTTTATTATTAATTGTCATTATTGAGTGTAATTAGTTACCACTGCCACCGGGTATATACCCGTTTGCAGTGTGAATAAATACCTACATACATACAAGTTCATAGAGGAGACGGCCTCCAGATATGGAGGGTAGCTGCGAATATATTGAATAAGCAGTCGTGGACAGCCGATAAGGGGTGGTCCTCCAGCTTGGGGGTTGGGCGAAGGGATTACAACCCATCACCGTAAAAAACAGCTTGTTACGAATCCCTACAATAATGAAGCAAGTAAAGCGATCGGTTTGGAAGTAAATCCCGAAAAGACGAAGTATATGATTATGTCTCGTGACCAGAATATTGTACGAAATGGAAATATAAATATTGGAGATTTATCCTTCGAAGAGGTGGAAAAATTCAAATATCTTGGAGCAACAGTAACAAATATAAATGACACTCGGGAGGAAATTAAACGCAGAATAAATATGGGAAATGCGTGTTATTATTCGGTTGAGAAGCTCTTATCATCCAGTCTGCTGTCCAAAAATCTGAAAGTTAGAATTTATAAAACAGTTATATTACCGGTTGTTCTGTATGGTTGTGAAACTTGGACTCTCACTCCGAGAGAGGAACATAGGTTAAGGATGTTTGAGAATAAGGTGCTTAGGAAAATATTTGGGGCTAAGCGGGATGAAGTTACAGGAGAATGGAGAAAGTTACACAACACAGAACTGCACGCATTGTATTCTTCACCTAACATAATTAGGAACTTAAAATCCAGACGTTTGAGATGGGCAGGGCATGTAGCACATATGGGCGAATCCAGAAATGCATATAGAGAATTAGTTGGGAGACCGGAGGGAAAAAGACCTTTAGGGAGGCCGAGACGTAGATGGGAGGATAATATTAAAATGGATTTGAGGGAGGTGGGGTGTGATGATAGAGACTGGATTAATCTTGCACAGGATAGGGACCGATGGCGGGCTTATGTGAGGGCGGCAATGAACCTTCGGGTTCCTTAAAAGCCATTTGTAAGTAAGTAAGTAAGTAAGTAAGTATACATACAAGTTCATATGAAATTTTTCACTAAAAATGTCCTAATATATCGTATCCTAATTTTTTTACCTTTCCTCGTGAATCACCCTGTATAGCTACAGTTGGCGCTGATGCTCGTCTATTCAAGTTTAATTGAAATGAGCATCAAATTGTCCTCTAATCGAGCCGTTTCCTTTAGTTTCATTATTTAAAGTGAACTGCTTGAAGCCGATGACGAATGCAGGTAGTGTGGTAGACTTTCTTTTTAGAACTGTAATGTGTACATTTCCTCAGTAAATCATCACGACGAGCGAGTAACTGTACAGTCCTGGGCTTTTCGGTCTTACGAAATGTAAATCGACCTAATTAGGCATACTTCATTATTATTAAACTACGGTTACACATTTCTGTGTAAATTTGCACATAGAAGCTTTCGAAATTTGCGGAGGCTGCAAAGCTCGTCTAGAAGAGAGATGCTTGTCTAATCACAAAGCAGAATCCGATACAGTTCTGCAGGCGTTGGAAATGTGCTGCAAAACTTATTTCTCTTTCATTACAATATTCCAGAAGTATATGAAACAAAACATGAACGTACCTATAGGATGAAATAAAAACATAAACTTTATTACGGTGTATTCTCAATTTTAACTTACTGCAAGTTTCAACCCATGGTGGGTCCCTATCACCACGGCATGGCGTATCCTCAGGTTGCGGATAGAGGAGTCGGCCTCCAGATATGGAGGGTAGCTGCGAATATATTGAATAAGCAGTCGTGGATAGCCGATAAGGGGTGGTCCTCCAGCTTGGGGGTTGGGCGAAGGACTAACAACCCATCACCGTAAAAAACAGCTTGTTACGAATCCCTACAATAAGCCTCGGAATAGGACTGATTCTCTGGCACGACCACAGCAAAGAAATAAATGGATTTGAGGGATTTATCTTGCACAGGATAGGGACCGATGGCGGGCTTATGTGAGGGCGGCAATGAACCTTCAGGTTCCTTAAAAGCCATTTGTAAGTAAGTAAGTAAGTAAGCAAGTTTCAATTGTGATTTAAGCAAAAAATCGTATTCTCAACTTCGATTTAACTACCTTTATTGGTGTAAGCACTTACTTACTTACAAATGGCTTTTAAGGAACCCGGAGGTTCATTGCCGCCCTCACATAAGCCCGTCATCGGTCCCTATCGTGAGCAAGATTAATCCAGACTCTACAATCACATCCCACCTCCCTCAAATCCATTTTAATACTGTCTTCCGATCTACGTCTCGGCCTCCCTAAAGGTATTTTTCCCTCCGGCCTCCCAACTAACACTCTATATGCATTTCTGGATACGCCCATACGTGCTACATGCCCTGCCCATCTCAAACGTCTGCATTTAATGTTCCTAATTATGTCAGGTGAAGAATACAATGCGTGCAGTTCTGTGTTGTGTAACTTTCTCCATTCTCCTGTAACTTCGTCCCTCTTAGCCCCAACCTTATTCTCAAACACCCTTAATCTCTGTTCCTCTCTCAAAGTGAGAGTCCAAGTTTCACAACCATACAGAACAACCGGTAATATAACTGTTATTGTTAGGTTTAGTAACAAGCTATTTTTTTACGGTGATGGGTTGTTAACCTTCGTCCAACCTCCAAGCTGGAGGACCACCCCTTATCGGCTGTCCACGACTGCTTAATCAATATATTCGCAGCTACCCTCCATATCTGGAGGCCGTCTCCTCTATCCGCAAACTGAGGGGTTTAAACACTAGCTTAGATTAAACCACCAAGTTTGATAGTTTAAACTATACGACATGGTTAAAATTTTTGTTGTAACTTAGAAGCAAACTGGAGAAAAATATTAGGGCTTACTAGTAATTATAAATGATGGTGGAATGTATGGAAATTTTAATGAAATTGAAGATGAAGATATAAGAATTTTATCTAAAGCAAGAACTTTCAGAAAAAGAGTAAGCCATTTTCAAAAATGAAATGACAGTGAGATTTAATAGATTTAGACCCCACAAGAACATTGCAGACATGGTGTCAAATCAAATAGAAGACAGAAATAATGTTTTTTCTCCAGCTGACAATTTTTTATAGCCTTATAATATTATGCATCAGGAAATTTTCAAATAAATGTTGGAGACCATTACGGCAGCTTATCAAAGTATTGTAAGTGAAACGTGAACTTTCTACAGCAATAGCAGGATTATCAAAAAGGTATATTAAAATGCCATCTACAAGTGAAAACATGAACAATGCGAAACATGGTTTTTACCAAAAAGCAAGATTTCCTCTGTACATTGGCGCAGTTGACTGTATAATAATTTGCATATATTTTCCCTGAACATTTTAGCGCTTTTGCTTTTTTTTTTCCATTTTATCTCCTTTGCTTGTTTTCTACCACAAGACATCTTTATATTCTTCATCCTATACAGTTTCAGTTGCTAGAAATTGGAACTCGCTTCCGAGTGATATAAGGGGTTGTTGGACAATAACTTCATTTAGGTCAAAATTACATAAATTCTTACTTAACAGATGAATTGCTGATTAATATGTGTTACTTATAACGAAACTAACGTCTGTCCATTCTTATTATTATTATTATCATTAATTTCTCTAAATAGATTTACAAAACCTCTAATGGCAATTACATTAATATTCTCATTATAGAAATAGAAATATATGTATTCTCCCTGTAACATAGTCCTAGTAAGGTTATATTAAATTAAATTTTCATCATTTTACTAGCTATTTCAAATATTAAATTAATTATAATTCATTGAATTAAATTAGCTCATAAATTAAGTTACTACTTTACCTTATAGATTTATCTAAATTTAAATAAATGTGTAGTGAAGATTATTGCTGGAGAACCTTTTAAGTGTAGAGTAAATATTTGTAATTTAAATTTATGTATTGTATTGATTAAGGCTGGTTGAGTGGAAGAGAAGGCCTTATGGCCTTAACTCTGCCAGCGAAAATAAAACATTATTATTATTATTATTATTATTATTATTATTATTATTATTATTATTATTATTATTAATATTATTATTATTATTATTATTAAATTACTAGCCGTACCCGTGCGCTCCGCTACACCCATTAGAAATAAATATAATGTAATTATATAATTAAAATAGGACATTTGATCCAGGGTACATTCGTGTTTGATAGAAGGATAAATCGTTTATTATGTTACTTAATTTAAATTGTATTAAAAAATTAAAATGCGATCATTTTGATCCAGTCATAAAAATTATTTTAGGAAATACAGGAAACGAATGCCTATCAGGTTTTCTGTGCATAAGAAGCTATTTTAATTTTACCTGTCCTCCATTCACTCAGAAGTTACTGTAATAACATTATAGCATTTTGTCCATCTAGAGAAACTACACTTTCCAATGGTGAAATAATAATTAATTATATAAATCGGTTAATTTAGCTTCCGACATTACTTCGTACAAACACAGAAACATTCTATGTAGGCTATGTTTCATAGCTTTCGATTGTTATTGTCGAAGGCCCCTTATAGACGAAGTCATTTGTTTTTCGTTTCATTACACCGCCTTAGATAGCGTTGTTACTGTAATTTTGAAACTCATTTATCTCATTAAATGTCAGTCCTATCAAAATATTGAATGGAATAAAACTTATCGGAAATTATTTTTAAAGAAACGTTTGTTATGTAATATTTTTCATGAAAATTAATAATAAGGGAGATATTTCGATTTATTTAATTCAAGCCCCCTTATAACCCCCCTTTTAAATAAAATATTTTAATGCCATATAGCCTAAATTCTAATTTACAACGAACTTAATTTATATTCCAATTTTCATATAAATCGGTTCAGCCATTATCACGTGAAAAGGTAACAAACATCCAGACAGACAGACAGAGAGACAAACAAAAATTAAAAAAAAAAGCGATTTTCGGTTTCAGGGCGGTTAATTATATAATGTTAGGACCAATTATTTTTGGAAAATCGAAAATTACCAGAATAATTTCGGCTACAGATTTATTATTAGTATAGATATTTTATTTCAAACCAGTTATCATATGCCTACGAGCTAAGAAATAAAACTGTCTGGTTTCAGTATTTTGTTTTTTATTGTTACATAATCAAAATACAATAATAGGAATATAATTAACATTATTTAGTTTGTAAAATATTACTAGTTACATATTCCACTAATCAGACTTCAGATGCATACAAACAATTTTTATTCCTCTCACACATATCGTCAAGTGAGATGCACTGTCTGATAATAACAGATTTATGGTCTAGAACATCAATCCGAAAAAAAAAAACAATAAAAAATGTATTTACTGAATATACACCGTAACTCACGTAGCCATATGACAATAATTAAACAATAAAACAAAGGAAAACTTTCAAATTCTTTTCTTTCTTCTAATAGTCGCCAACAATTCAGTATCAACTTAGTTTCTTAATAGGATCTATTATATTTACTTCTATTCCATCTGGTAATACATCAATAGGTAGGATTGTACTCGTAATGTTATAGATAAACACACATCATGCTAAACCTATTGGTACTACCCTGAACCAACGAGAGAGTTTTAATGCTGTGATTTCCTTCCATGGGAAGCTGATTTTTTATTATTCTGCCAAAAAGTTGGTTCAGATAAATATCCGGCTTCCTTCCTCAGTCCGTCCATAATAACATGGCTTTTTTTCATAAAATTTGCATAATTTACAACATAATATCAATTTTAAAGAAGCCATACATCATCTGTAGTTGAGCAACTGTAGTTACGGTCTCAGAGTTAAATTTTTTGGGTTTCACACAAAGCTGAAAGTTGTCAGTTTGCTGAAGTTGTACTACAGAGGTAACAGATTCCTTACTTTTGCGTGAGTGGGCTTGGATCTGATATAAACTCACTTTATTAAAACTGTAAAGCTACCCACAACACATATGGGTACAAACAGTACAACGTAAAATATTGATGTGCCAGTACCGTAACTTTTGGATATACGAGAATGTTTTGAAAAGTAAAGCCTTTTGAATATGGCTATAGTTATTTGAGTAAAAGAAAAAGTTGTGACTTCCTACAACTTTAATTTTGATACCCATAGTCACCCTGGCGATCAACACAGTTTCTTGATACCGTGGCTGTAAAATATTTCATTTTGACAACAGAATTGTAGCGTCAGACTCAAGGAAGGTTCTTTCAAGTGTTCTTTAAGTTTTGGGAAGAGATGAAAATCTGATGGCACCAGATCGAGACTGTATGAAGGACGATCAAAGACAGTAAAGCCAAGTTGAGCACTGCATCGTCAGAATCAAGGTGCAGTCCTTTCAAGTGTTCTTTAAGTTTTGGGAACAGATGAAAATCTGATGGCACCAGATCGAGACTGTATGAAGGACGATCAAAGTCAATAAAGCCAAGTGCCAGCACTGCATCGTCAGAATCAAGGTGCAGTCCTTCCAAGTGTTCTTTAAGTTTTGGGAAGAGATGAAAATCGTATGGCACCAGATCGAGACTGTGTGAAGGACGATCAAAGACAGTCAAGCCAAGTTGATAACTACATCGTCAGAATCAAGGTGCAGTCCTTCCAAGTGTTCTTTAAGTTTTGGGAAGAGATGAATATCGTATCGCACCAGATCGAGACTGTATGAAGGACGATCAAAGACAGTAAAGCCAAGTGTCAGCACTGCATCGTCAGAATCAAGGTGCAGTCCTTCCAAGTGTTCTTTAAGTTTTGGGAACAGATGAAAATCTGATGGCACCAGATCGAGACTGTATGAAGTACGATCAACGACAGTAAAACCAAGTGTCAGCACTGCATCGTAAGAATCAAAGTGCAGTCTTTCCAAGTGTTCTCTAAGTTTTGGGTACAGATGAAAATCTGATGGCACCAGATCGAGACTGTATGAAGGACGATCAAAGACAGTAAAGCCAAGTGTCTGCACTGCATCGTCAGAATCAAGGTGCAGTCCTTCCAAGTGTTCTTTAGGTTTTGGGAACAGATGAAAATCTGATATCACCAGATCGAGACTGTATGAAGGACGATCAAAGACAGTAAAGCCAAGTGTAAGCACTGTATCGTCAGAACCAAGATGCAGTCCTTCCAAGTGTTCTTTAGGTTTTGAGTACAGATGAAAATCTGATGGCACCAGATCGAGACTGTATGAAGGACGATCAAAGACAGTAAAGCCAAGTGTCTGCACTGCATCGTCAGAATCAAGGTGCAGTCCTTCCAAGTGTTCTTTAGGTTTTGGGAACAGATGAAAATCTGATGGCACCAGATCGAGACTGTATGAAGGACGATCAAAGACAGTAAAGCCAAGTGTCTGCACTGCATCGTCAGAACCAAGATGCAGTCCTTCCAAGTGTTCTTTAAGTTTTGAGTACAGATGAAAATCTGATGGCACCAGATCGAGACTGTATGAAGGACGATCAAAGACAGTAAAGCCAAGTGTCAGCACTGCATTGTCAGAATCAAGGTGCAGTCCTTCCAAGTTTTCTTTAAGTTTTGAGTACAGATGAAAATCTGATGGCACCAGATCGAGACTGTATGAAGGACGATCAAAGACAGTAAAGCCAAGTGTCAGCACTGCATCGTCAGAATCAAGGTGCAGTCCTTCCAAGTGTTCTTTAAGTTTTGAGTACAGATGAAAATCTGATGGCACCAGATCGAGACTGTATGAAGGACGATCAAAGACAGTAAAGCCAAGTGTCAGCACTGCATCGTCAGAATCAAGGTGCAGTCCTTCCAAGTGTTCTAAATTTTTGGGAACAGATGAAAATCTGATGGCACCAGATCGAGACTGTATGAAGCATGATCAAAGACAGTGAAACCAGGTCCCATCGTGCATAAAGTTCTCGGAATCCCAGTTCTGCGATTATCGCCTGAACACGCTCCGTCCTTTGTCACACAAGTTGAGAGTCACACCAGGTTCATTACAAGCACGAACAGACCAACGTCGTACAGTACTGATGTCTACGCATTCATCTCCATAAACAGCCTTCATTCTCGAGATGAATGTCAATCGGGGCTGAATTTTCTCTGTCGTCAGAAACTTTATATCAGAGCACGCTGCTTCAGACACACCGACATAGTGCTGTTACATGTTGCCCTACATATTTTACTTACTATTTTCTTGTTATTAAATTGTTTACTAGCCGTACCCGTGCGCTCCGCTGCACCCGTTAGAAATAAATATAAAGTAATTACACAATTAATTTTTAGTAGGTTATTTTACGACGCTTTATTAACAGCTTAGGTTATTTAGCGTCTGAATGAGATGAAGATGATAATGCCGGTGAAATGAGTCCGGGTTCCAGCACCGAAAGTTACCTAGCATTTGCTCATCTTGGGTTGAGGGAAAACCCCGGAAAAAACCTCAACCAGGTAATTTGCCCCGACCGGGAATCGAACCCGGGCCACCTGGTTTCGCGGCCAGACGCGCTGACCGTTACTCCACAGGTGTGGCCTACATAATTAAAATAGGACATTTGATCCAGGGAACATTCGTGTTTGATAGAAGGATAAATCGTTTAATATGTTAGCCTACTTAATTTAAATTGCATTTAAATAATTAAAATGCGATCATTTTGGTCCAAAGACCACTCATTTGGTGCAATGACAACTCCTTTAACATGTTTCCTATTTGTTATTACATGCAACCATAGTTTAATGAAGATTGACATAATTTAGATTTAATGTGTAAACTTTATATTACTTGCTATATGTTTCCATTGAATTATGGTAATAACTTAATTTTAATCCTTGTTTTCTACGTCTTCAGTAAATGGCGCTTGGCCCACTAGGGTTCTGAACCCTTCAAATAATGATACAGCATATATAGTGATATTTAATTATATTTCTTTCTTTCGAAAATGTAAGAATTCACGATCTCCTATGTACCATTGCCATGGAATGAATAAATGTGTCTTTCTTCCTACTCAAAAATTTTATATTTTGCACATAGGAGTTACTGCAGGAACAACAACGCTATAATCTAAGGCGGCGGTGAAAATGTATTGTATTGTTATTTTAAAAGTTTTGTATATCCTTAAATATCAGTCCTATCAAAATCTTGCATAGAATAAAACTTATCGGAAATCATTTTTAAAGAAACTTTTGTTATGTAATGTTTTTAACAAAAAGCAATAATAAGCGAGATATTATTTTAAGAAATACAGGAAACGAATGTACAGAATAGTCTATCAAGTTTTCTGTGCATAAGAAGCTATTTTAATCTTACCTGTCCTCGATTCAGTCAGAAGTTATTGTAATAATGTGAAGTAATAATTCTGTGGTGTTTGGGTAAAGGGAGATAAGTCATAAAAATGAGTTCGGAGATGAATGAAAATTAAACTTGGAACCCTTATTACAAATAATTTTCTACGCAAATAAAACACATCAACTGCTAATATTCTTTGATTTTTGCACACCTACTTGTATAATTTAACTTGTGTGTTCATCTGGAAAACAAAATTCCACCTGGACAAAAAAATGACTTATACCCCTTTACCCGAACACCACAGAATTAATTATACAAATCGGTTAATTTAGATTCCGATGTTACTTCATACAAACAAAGACACATTCTCTGTAGGCTATGTTTCATAGCTTTCCATTGTTGTTGTCCAAGGCCACTTATACACGGAGTCATTTGTTTTATTATTTCATTACACCGTCTTAGATGGCATTGTTATTTACATTTTAAAAATCATTTATCTCATTAAATATCAGTCCTATCAAAATTTTGCAAAGAATAAAATTGATCGAAAATAATTTTGAAAGAAAATTTTTGTTATGTAACATTTTTCACGAAAATTATAATAAGGGAGATATTTCGATTTATTTAATTCAAGCCCCCTTATAACCTCCTTTTAAATAAAGAATTTTGAATGCCATATAGCCTAAAATATAAGTTACAACGAACTTAATTTATATTCCAATTTTCATATAAATCGGTTCAGCCATTATCGCGTGAAAAGGTAACAAACATCCAGACAGACAGACAGACAGACAGACATACAAACAAAAATATTAAAAAAGCGATTTTCGGTTTCAGGATGGTTAATTATACATGTTAACACCAATTGTTTTTGGAAAATCGAAAATTACCAGAAAAATTTTGGCTACAGATTTATTATTAGTATAGATTTATTGGCTTCCTTGTGTGGATTTTGAGACATAAGGCATGTAACTACTGAGTGTTCAGTTCAAAGTGTGTCATGGCTCGCTGTATGCTGGCATGTGGCTAGCCGATGAGCCTACAATAAATCTTCCTACACTTCCGCAGAGGTGTATAACCTATGAGGCAGAGAAGTTGCCTAGCAAGTACGGCGTTCATTCTGAAGAGTACGTACCGATACGTACGGTAACGCCGGTAGTGGCAGGAATGTGAACTGTTTGGAAATACGTACTGTCGGGATATGGGGAGCGGGTTAAGACGATTACTTACGTATTTGTTGACATTAACTTCGACGGTCAACATGGACACGGAGCATTTGATTTGTGTTGTGGAATGTTACCGTAAGCAACCGATGATAACAAATACCCTGCGTACGACTTGCCGGCGCAAAACAAGTTCGAAAGAGGTTATGGTAGGACACAGACCGTACAGACCGCCATCTGTTGCTACGACGTTCAAGTTATACCGTACACGTTCTCAAGTTCAGATTGAAGAACGCCTTAAATAATAGGCAACTTCTCTGACATATAAGCTGAAACTCGCTTCAAATCGGTGACCCAACAACAGTGACGTCATGACACACTTTGAAATGAACACCCAGTAGTATTACGTACACTGACGTTTTGAGGTGTAGCGTGCTTTTCGTACGACCCTGTAGGTTGCACCATTCCGTAGGTACCACATCTCGCAACACACACACTCAGGCCCGTCCTCTTAGTATTCATTTTAATAATAATTAGGATTGTTATCTGAGACATTAATCTCTGAGCTGTGAGACTGCATCTGCGGCATATTTCTGAAGACACTGCGCCTGCGCAGAAGATGCGCGGTCCAGCACAAATCTCCCGACTTCATTTTAATTTAATTACCGGGCTTACCTGGGAGCTTTTGATTTGATTTGTGTGTCTAATTACCTTAATGCTCTCCTTCTGTGCTCGAAAGTAGACGTCATGTACATAACGGCCATCTGAAATCCCTTTAAGACAGAGGGGAGCTCCAGTGTGTATAGCTGCAGTGTTGCTTAGTCGAATATTACGACAGAATGCACTCGAACATTCTGTGCTGCTAATTCTCAACTGTATATGGCACTAAAACTAATTAATATAGTCCACATCTGGACCCTAGCCTGCTTTCGGAGCTGAGAGGATCATGATAATTATTTATATGGACCGAAGTCCATAATTTCTGGACACCCATTTCTCCTAACGATGATGTTTGTGTTCGTTCGTTCCCTGAACTCTCCGATCTCTGGATATTTCGTCAATGAATTTTTTTGCGGGCATGTACTACTGTACTGTACGATATGGTGTGGGAGTACAGTAATAGATCTTTCTGACAACGAGAGATGATTTGAATATTTTATAAGCTATTCAGAATATATGATTATGTCTCGTGACCAGAATATTGTACGAAATGGAAATATAAAAATTGGAGATTTATCCTTCGAAGAGGTGGAAAAATTCAAATATCTTGGGGCATCACTAACAAATATAAATGACACTCGGGAGGAAATTAAACTCAGAATAAATATGGGAAATGCCTGTTATTATTCGGTTGAGAAGCTTTTGTCATCTAATCTGCTGTCGAAAAATCTGAAAGTTAGAATTTATAAAATAGTTATATTACGGTTGTTCTTTATGGTTGTGAAACTTGGACTCTCACTTTGAGAGAGGAACAGAGATTAAGGGTGATTGAGAATAAAGCACTTAGGAAAATATTTGAGGCTAAGAGGGATGAAGTTACAGGAGAATGGAGAAAGTTACACAATGCAGAACTGCACGCATTGCATTCTTGACCTGACATAATTAGGAACATTAAATCCAGAGGTTTGAGATGGGCAGGGCATGTAGCATGTATGGGCGAATCCAGAAATGCATATAGAGTGTTAGTTGAGAGACCGGAGGGGGGAGCTTTGGGGAGGCCGAGACGTAGATGGGAGGATAATATTAAAATGGATTTGAGTGAGGTGGGATATGATGATAGAGACTGGATTAATCTTGCTCAGGATAGGAACCAATGGCGGGCTTATGTGAGGGCGGCAATGAACATACGGGTTCCTTAAAAGCCAGTAAGTAAGTAAGTAAGTAAGTAAGTAAGTAAGTAAGTAAGTAAGTAAGTAAGTAAGTAAGTAAGTAAGTAAGTAAGTAAGTAAGTAAGTAAGTAAGTAAAGTAAGTAAGTAAGTAAGTAAGTATTGAGAATAGCCACTAGGATCGAAGTTAGAACCCATTTTATATTTAAATAAAATCAACGATTTACTTAATTTGTTATAGGGAATTTTAAATACTTAGTGTTTAGTAAAGTTAGAAGGGGACACCATGGTTAAATAATGTTGGAAAAAAAAAATTGTTTGTGTTTATGATCGTATTTGATACTGTTTAAATGATACAGTCATATAACCAATTGTGGCCAAACATACGTTGCGTGAGTGCAGAGAACTTTTTTTTTTTCATCAGTCACAACGGTCATCAGTGGTTTCATGAAATATGTCAATTAGGCTTGTAGGTATGAATTTGACTGAATTTGCCTAAATATTTTGAATTTGAGGACTATCACTCATTAAAATTTTGTGTGACTGCAACCTGTGTATATTTTTGTGTAGCTTTACTTTGTATATAGTGTATTTTCTCTTTTTATTCCTATTATTGCATTTGTATTCCTAGTATTGTGGAAGAGAAGGCCTTATGGCCTTAACTACACCAGAATAAATAAATAAATAAATAAATAAATAAATAAATAAATAAATAAATAAATAAATAAATAAATAAATAAATAAATAAATAAATAAATAAATAAATAAATAAATAAATAAATAAATAAATAAATAAATAAATAAATAAATAAATAAATCACGAAAATACCCTTGTAGTACCACGAAATAATACCAACCATTCTAGACTGCTTTTTTTTTGTTTATTTGTATTGCTTGTTTGTAAATATTGCAAAAATGTATTTGAGGTAAAAATAGTGATATGTAACTTGCAGAAATCTAAAAATATAGGCCTAGGTACATTAAAAACACTGTCGTTTTTTTTTCTTTAATTGAAGCTTATTTTTGCATCAAAACCTTAGTATCACGAAATTAGCCAAGTCTGTCCTAATTAGAACAAAAGAACGAGATGCATGCATGACCGAAGAATGCCGAAGGAAGGCATAAACCCAGCAGAGACTGTGGGAGCACACACCCTGGACTACAAGCTGGTGACGAATGTTCCTGAATTGATATAAGGAATGAATTAATTGTTATAATGATCCTACTTTCTGCTCTGACACTTTTAATTTGAAAAGAAACACAAAAGTGCAGCAAAAGAGAAGAGAAATGGCTTCCAGAAGTAATTACGCAACTTCTCGTTCCTCCCTTATTTCCTTTCTCCATTTTTCCTTCTAAGAGCTTCAATGTGCCAAGTCTTCAATTCCGTTAGAGATTTGTCATTGTGACCCAGATAAACGTGAGAACATTTTCTCAGTGAAAAATAGCAAACGCACATTTTCTTTATTACTTGAATGTAAAGATGGCCGTGAGCAAGCTAATGCGGGGCTAGGAAGTATGTGTGTGTGAGTGTGTGTGTGCGTATTAAAAGGACGGACGAATGCCCATTCGTGTGTAGACCATTCAAGTCGGTCCATTATGAGGACAAACCCAACAAGGTAGAGGCAAGAAGAGTATCTATCACGAACAGATTTTCAGTTCCGGAGACACAAAAGATCAAAGACAGGCTATTCCTATCCGTCAGTCCAATACACAGACAGAGTACCAAAAGGATGTTACCAGACAATCCCCGTTCGCATCATTTGTTATTCCTATCAATAATATTAATAATGATAATGATAATAATAATAATAATAATAATACTTACTTACTGGCTTTTAAGAAACCCGGAGGTTCATTGCCGCCCTCACATATGCCCGCCATTGGTCCCTATCCTGAGCAAAACTAATCCATTCTCTATCAACATACCTCACCTCCCTCAAATCCATTTTAATATTATCCTCCCATCTACGTCTCCGCCTCCGTAAAGATCTTTTTCCCTCCGGCCTCCCAACTAACACTCTATATGCATTTCTGGATTCGCCCATACGTGCTACATGCCCTGCCCATCTCAAACGCCTGGATTTAATGTTCCTAATTATGTCAGGTGAAGAATACAATGCGTGCAGTTCTGTGTTGTGTAACTTTCTCCATTCTCCTTTAACCTCATCCCTCTTAGCCCCAATATTTTCCTAAGCACCTTATTCTCAAACACCCTTAACCTATGTTCCTCTCTCAAAGTGAGAGTCCAAGTTTCACAACCATAAAGAACAACCGTTAATATAACTGTTTTATAAATTCTAACTTTCAGATTTTTTGACAGCAGACTGTATGATAAAAGCTTCTCAACCGAATAATAACAGGTATTTCCCATATTTATTCTGTGTTTAATTTCCTCCAGAGTATCATTTATATTTGTTACTATTGCTCCAAGATATTTGAACTTCTCCACCTCTTGAAAAGATAAATTTCCAATTTTTATATTTCCATTTCTTACAATATTCTCGTCACGAGTCATAATCATATACTTTGTCTTTTCGGGATTTACTTCCAAACCTATCTCTTTACTTACTTCCAGTAAAATTCCCGTGTTTTCCCTAATCGTTTGTGGATTTTCTCCTAACATATTCACGTCATCCGCATAGACAAGCAGCTGATGTAACCCGTTCAATTCCAAACCCTCTCTGTTATCCTGGACTTTCCTAATGGCATAGTCTAGAGCAAAGTTAAAAAGTAAAAGTGATAGTGCATCTCCTTGCTTTAGCTCACAGTGAATTGGACACGCATTTGACAGAAACTTCTTAACACCCTGTATAAACAGTTTTCGTCGAACTTTGTATATCTTGGTCTTAAAATACATAGAATAGACTTTAAAAATATCAGATAATTAATATTGTCGAAATCATTTCACCTAAATGAGGCAGTAGAGCAAGTGGACAGCTTCAAATACTTGGGGCTGTAATATAAGTTGTAACATGAGCTTTGTCAAGAAGTCAAAAAGGGGATAGCAATGGCAAAGGAAGCTTTTAATAGAAAAAGAAGTATCTTCTGCGGACCTCTGGAAAAAGAACTAAGAAAGAGACTAGTGAAGTGCTCTGTATGGGGTGTGGCATTGTATGGGATAGAAACATGGACATTACGAAGAAGTGAAGAGAAGCGAATAGAGGCATTTGAAATGTGGATATGGAGAAGAATGGAACGTGTGAAGTGGACAGACATGATAAGAAATGAAGCTCTGTTGAAAGAGTGTGTGAAGAAAGAATGATGCTGAAACTGATCAGGAAGAGGAACAGGAATTGGTTGGGTAACTGGCCGAGAAGAAACTGCCTACTGAAGTATGCACTGGAAGGAATGGTGAACGGGAGAAGAGTTCGGGGTAGAAGAAGATATCATATGATAGAAGACATTAAGATATATGAATCATATGAGGAAACAAAGAAAAAGGCAGAAAATAGGAAAGACCGGAGAAAGCTGAGTTTGTAATGAAATTCCTGCTTTTGGGCAGAACATTAAATGAAAAGAATAAGAAAGATAAAAACAGAATTTAAAAAAACATAGGAATACAACACAAACACATGAACACAAAAAATACATCACACTAACATACGAAAAAAATACACACAAGATTGCAACCTCATTCAAGAAATTAAATTACTACATCGCATACAGAACACAAAACACTCTACAAAAGTACCTCAGGACACAACACAAATAGATACAACCACACAGATGCATACAAATTAAAATGCAATACCTACAACAAATTCTACGTAGGACAGACAGGCCTCAAATAAATTTACACGTTACAAATAACACAGTCCACACCTGTGGAGTAACGGTTAGCGCGTCTAGCAGCGAAACCACGTGGCCCGGGTTCGATTCCCGGTCTGAGCAAGTTACCTGGTTGAGGTTTTCCGGAGTTTTCCCCTCAATCCAATATGAGCAAATGCTGGGTAACTTTCGGTGCTGGACCCCGGACTCATTTCACCGGCATTATCACCTTCATATCATTCAGACGCTAAATAACCTAAGATGTTGATAAAGCGTCGTAAAATAACCTAACAAAATAAATAGGAAGAACACATCACAAAACACTTCCACATATTCAGAACTCATCACAAATGCCAACCAGATTTTGAACTTCAAATGCTTTAAGATGCGGGAAGATTAATTCTTCTTCATTTCAAGTGTTATTAATTCATTTTGAATCTTGCGTACACTACTTTTGACACTTGAATATAAGTAATTGATTAACTAGAGGTGTTAATTATGTAAGTCTGTGCGGCTTGCAGCTGTTTCGGTGCTTCATCACACCATCCTCAGAGTCTACTAGATCTCGGCGTCATCTCGAACTTCTCTGCCTGTTATGTGGGTGCGTTTGATTGTTGAAAAGTGGAGTCAAATAGTGTGTGTGTACTGAAATTGATAAATGCGGACATGGAAATCCTACACATACATGCCAAAAACCAAAAACTCAACACATTAGAACAATACGAAATATACAAACACACCCCGATCAAATTCTAAACACACAGATCAATTTCAGTACACACACACACTATTTGACTCCACTTTTCAACACTTTTCAACAATCAAACGCACCCGCACAACAGGCAGAGAAGATCGAGATGACGCCGAGATCTAGTAGGCTCTGAGGATGGTGTGATAAAGCACCGAAACAGCTGTAATCCGCACAGACTTACATAATTAACACAAGTCCACTAGTTAATCAATTACTTGTTATTAATTAATGAAAAATAAAATGTCTGTCATATCCGACTGCCATATTAATCGCTTGTTTTATAAATATGCCTCAATCTTCTGTAAATGAAACATCGTCCTCATTCCTACGGAAATCATATTTTAACGAAGTTGTAGCGGTTTCAAAACTGTCCTAGCTTTTGAGTAACTCTGTGCATCTATATGTAGAAGGAATGTCTACTGACAGAAAACAGTTAAGAAAATTCTTCAGTGATCAAAGAAGGAAGGGAAAAGTTGTGCTTGGGTGCCGTACTTCTGTAATAACCAAAACTTCGCTATCTGACTAAATCAGGCCACTTAATTAACTGCCGAGCTATGTGCTTTGGTCTGGGTGTTTTAAAATACGAGTTGTTGTGTATCTTGCCGCTAGGAGAAGACTTGACGGCTCAGAGTTGGGCGAAGTTGGAAGCCTGACCACGAGAAAGCAAGTGTCCAGGCCGTTTGCCGTGCAGAACCCAACTCTGTTGCAAAGAGGTGATAAACTCTGTATCCCTGAGGATTATTGCGCGGACTAGCTATTCTGGCACTGCACAAGTTTCTACCCAAAGAGAAAAGCGCTCGGTAACTTTAAGGCTCGGTGTTTGTCAAGTCCAGGGTTCGACTTCACAGTCCAGGGCCCTGTTGCATGATTTTACATAGTAACTAGTGGCTTGTGCAGCAAATGCTACAAACTAAGTTCATTACAATTCAAATTAAAATTTTTCAAAATTATTTCAAATGAAGAATACCACACATTTTGGAAGCCCCTATCCTAAGCAAGATTAATCCAGTCTCTACCATCATATCCCACCTTTCTCAAATCGATTTTAATATTATTCTCCCATCTACGTCTGCCTCCCTCAAGGTCTTTTCCCTTCAGGTCTTCCAATTAACACTCTATACCATTTATAGATTAACCCATACGTGCTAAATGCCCTGCCCATCTCAAACGTCTGGATTTAATGTTCCTAATTATGTCAGGTGAAGAATACAATGCGTGCAGTTCTGTGTTGTGTAACTTCCTCCATTCTCCTGTAACTTCATCCCTCTTAGCCCCTAATATTTTCCTAAGCACCCTATTCTCGAACACCCTTAACCTCTGTTCCTCTCTCAAAGTGAAAATCCAAGTTTCACAACCATAAAGAACAACCGGTAGCATAACTGTTTCATAAATTCTAACTTTCAGCTTTAAATATCTATACCATACCGCCATTAAATATATGGAAAAGACCCATACCACTTGATTAATAACTATAAAAATATTTCACTTTAATAACAATATTGCTATCTTACGTAAGTTTTGTATAGACTTCTATATAGCCGTCACTCAGTAAATATTATAGAAATGAAGAACTAACTTCAGCTGTCTCTAGGCTTACTTATATAGCCCCAAAATGTTTCACTTTCATATCATCAATAAAGCATTAATGTGTATAATTGGTGGCAAATACATCATGGCATTCACTATAATAATATTTCATTTTTAATGGTAATAATGTAATAAATCATTCTTAAGTTTTCTAGTTTTTAATATCCAATACACAGACAGCTGTACTCAGAAAATTACACACCAGAGAATCTTCTTTTTAGTAAGTCTCGAAGTTTTTAATAACCAATATTACAGAAACGTTCAGAAAAAGTTACAGAAATGTAGCTTGACGTATTGGCATTATGTCAGCCATCTTAACTCTAAATATATCAGCAATCCTGCAGGTCATAGCCTTCGTGTGATATTGTTGATTGTAGTGTGTTTGTGTTTTGTTTTCTTTTGTTTTATTCTGAAAGGGCCATTAACTATTTCTCAAAACTGACGACAGATGGATTTTGGAAAATAGGAAAATGATGTAGGAAAATTTACATTTCACTGAAAACTACTATTTTTCTGAAAAACTTTGAGTTCAAAGTTTCAAAATGAGGGGTCATTTATTAAAATCCGTTCAGCCGTTTTCCCGTAATTTCCATTACCAGTTCAAATTGTATATATAGATATTATTATAATAAATTTACAAATTACTAATACTAATAATTTCTATTGCATAATACCGATTAATTTTAATGGGAAGAAGTTGAACTAGCGCTTAGAGAAATGAAAAATAGAAAAGCAATAGAAGTTCATGGAATTACCATTGAATTAGTGAAATGCTTGAGTGAAGGAAATTCTGTCATTATGCAACGAAATACATGAAAAAGTCGACTGGTCTGAAGATTTTACGGAGACAATATTTCTTCCAATAACAAAGAAAAATAATGCCAAGAAATGTAAGGAGTTCAGGATTATCAGCCTGATATCCCACTCGACAAGGACAATAATAATAATAATAATAATACTAATAATAATAATGATAATAATAATAATAATAATAATAATAATAATAATGATAATAATAATAATAATAATAATAATAATAATAATAATAATAATAATAATAATAATAATAATGTTTTATTTTCGCTGGCAGAGTTAAGGCCATAAGGCCTTCTCTTCCACTCAACCAGCCTTAATCAATACAATAGAGGAGAGTCGGGTAGTATCGGACATCGGGTAGTATCGGACAGTGCGTTTCTTTCATGTACCACCATATGGTAGTACCTGAATGACATGGTTACGTTTCTCTATGCGATATCACAGAAACGTAACCATGTCAATCAGGCACTATTATCGTGTGGTAGATGAAAGAAACTCACTGTCCGATATTACCCGCTGCCCGATACTACCCGACTCTCCCCTACATATTTAAATTACGAATATTTACACTACACTTAAAATGTTCTCCAGCAATATTCTTCAGTTAAGTTTTAACGACTAGTAGACTACATATTTATTTAAATTTAGATAAACCTATAAGGTAAAGTAGTAACTTAATTTATGAGCTAATTTAATTCAATGAATTATAATTAATTTAATATTTGAGATAGCTAGTAAAATGATGAAAATTAATTTAATATAAACTTACTAGAACTATGTTACAGGGAGAAACAAATATATATATATATATATATATATATATAAATCTAAAATATATTTCTATAATGAGAATATTAATGTAATTGCCATTAGAGGTTTTGTAAATATATTTAGAGAAATTAATGATAATAATAAGAATGGACAGATGTTAGTTTCATTATATGTAATAAATATTTATCAGAAATTAATTTAAGTAAGAATTTATGTAATTTTGACCTAAATGAAGTTATTGTCCAACAACCCCTTACATCCCTGGGTAGCGAGTTCCAATGTCTAGCAACTGAAACTGTATAAGATTCTCTTGCGGATACTAAATCAACGTTTATATTCTAAGCTGGAAGAACATTTGAAAGAAAAGCAGTTTGCCTTCAGGAAGGCAAAAAGTATGAGAGATGCAATTGGACTGCTGAGAACAATCGGCGAAAGATGCGTAGAGAAGAACAAAGAAGTGTTTATGATATTTGTAGACCTAGAAAAAGCGTTTGACCGAGTGAATTGGAATAAACTGATAGAGATCCTAAAGCAAATTGGTGTGGATTAGAAAGAAAGGGCACTGTTCAGTAACCTTTATATGAAATAACGAGTCAAAGTCAGGATAGGAGGAGAAATGTCAGAAGGAAGCGAAACAAGGAGAGGAGTACGTCAAGGATGCCCTTTATCACCTACTCTGTTCAATATCTACTTTGAAGATTTAATGAAGAACTGTTTTCAGAACATGGGAGGAGTGATAGTAGGAAGAAGAAGAATAAAGTGCATACGATTCGATTTTTTATTTTATTGGGTTATTTTACGACGCTGTATCAACATCTAGGTTATTTAGCGTCTGAATGAAATGAAGGTGATAATGCCGGTGAAATGATTCCGGGGTCCAGCACCGAAAGTTACCCAGTATTTGCTCGTATTGGGTTGAGGGAAAACCCCGGAAAAAACCTCAATCAGGTAACTTGCCCCGACTGGGATTCGAACCCTGCCGACCTGGTTTCGCGGCCAGACGCGCTGACCGTTACTCCACAGGTGTGGACCATACGATTCGATGATGATATGGCTTTGTTAGCAGAAGAGGAGATGATACTAAGGTATATGCTACAGGAGCTAAATGACAGCTGGAGCAGTATGGGATGGAGATATATGCAAACAAGACTAATACCATGGTTATCGGAAGAAAAGTAAATAAGGTAAACGTGCGAATTCTTAATAAGGCAGTAGAGCAAGTGGACAGCTTCAAATATTTGGAGTGTACTACAGTATAAGCAGTAATATGAGCTGCTGCCAGGAAGTCAAAAGGAGGATAGCAATGGCAAAGGAAGTTTTTAATAGAAAAAGGAGCATCTTCTGTGGACCTCTGCAAAATGAACTGAGGGAAAAACTAGTGAAGTTTTTTGTGTGGTGTGTGACATTGTATGGGACATTACGACGAAGTGAAGAGAAACGACTAGGAGCATTTGAAATGTGGATATGGTTAAGAATGAAACCTGTGAAATGGACAGCCAGATTAAGAAATGAAACTATGTTAGAAAGGATGGGTAAAGAAAGAATGATGCTGAAAATTATCAGAAAGAGAAAAAGAAATAAATTTGTTGGGTCACTGGCTGAAAAGAAACTACCTACTGAAGGATGCACTGGAGGAATGGTGAACAGGAGAAGAGTTCGGGGCAGAAAAAGATATCATATTGATAGACAACATTATAATAAAGTTTATGCTCGACCATGCCGAAATGTAGTAATTATACACCTGGTAGCAGCTCTTTAATGGACCTCATTAAAGTACATCTATTCATTAAAGTTCAGGTGTTCCACCAATCAGAAAACACCTTTGTAGCAATATGAAAGCGCAAGTATCGATTATTCTCGGATATGCAATCGAAAGACAACTAGCGAAACGTCATGGATGCTGGAAATCCAATACTGTCGCAGAAGGTTATGTTCTGTTACTATAATAATTAGCGTCAATTGTAAATAATATTCAAATAAATTCAATTTGTCATCTCGTTTTTCAATTCTAAATTAATTTCCAGGTTATATCAATATTAATATTCATGTTATTCTCTAGATTATATCAAGGTCAATGACATTCGTCCCTCGGAAAAAGTCAATACTTTCGCGTCTGCGCACATCTCACAATTTAGAAGGTCAGTTCCGATCTTCACTTAGATAACCATAACATGAATACTTATGAATAATTTCAAGTTAGAAATATGGTCGAGCATAAAAAGTCGTATGAAACTTGCCTATAATGGTAATTAAGACGCTCGTATGAAAATTATGAAACTCGCTTGCGCTCGTTTCATAAACAAACATACTCGCGTCTTAATTACTACCATTATAGGCTCGTTGCATAATGTACTATTATGGATCGTATGCGGAGTCCAAGAAGAAGGTATAAAGTAAGAAAGACAAGAGAATACTGGGTTTTCAATTAAAGATCTGTCCTTGGTCAGAAAACTGCGAATGAAAGAGTATTTTCGTGTGTTCGTGTTCACTCCAAGACAATATTTAATGTATTTTCGTGAATAACATTTTTAATTCGTCTTTTAATGAAAATAGGAGAAGGATGAGAAAGTTAAAGAGAAGAATGGAAATAGAAGAAGGACGATGGAAGGTAGAAGAGATTAGCAGCGTACGTGTCACAAATTTATATAATGCAAATTGTTTTTTTTTTCATACGTAAGAAATAAATACTTACAGAAATGTTAATATGTTGTACAAGGAGCTTTGTCAACACAGAGTGAAGTGCATTCAATTAGTTTACAGCGTCTAATAATCTAATACGTCCTAGTTGCATCTTTTCCTCTGTAAAGCTTTAATTAGTGAGTTCACCTCTTTGGTGACTGAAAGCGTGAGGCCATTCATGGGGTAGTGAGCAGCTGTGAAGAGGATGACGAAATTTAAATACATTTCCTGCTAACAAAATCACGAATGTTCCTTGCGTTTTCCATGGAAAGTTTTCTATCTTTTCACCTTTCATAGCGTGCGAGATGACACTTCAGAGAAATATTCCTCAATTAAAAGTTACTACTCTTTCTGTGTTTATATTTGAAGTATTCAAAACCTTAACATTGTAATTGAAATGAAGTTGTTATGAAGGTTTACAAATAGAGATTACATTGAGAGTCAACTTTAACACAAAATACGAACCGCAGAATAAAAATTTGTTAGAAAGCGAAAAATGCTTTCACAGCTGTGTAGCTAAATATGTCATTGCCAAGAAACGTCGTTCACGTAGGCGAAGAAAAAAATAAAAAGAATCGGGAGCCTCGTTATAGCTGCTATACATCTTCTTACTTCAAGACTCCATTCTTATTTTAATAACAAATATGAATGTTTAAAACATGTTACGTAGTACTGAGAGGTTGGGTTACTGAGTAAAATGCTAACATGAATTATGAACACCGACAAAGATATGTGTAAGTTCAGAAATTAATATGCGTACAGGGCAAATAACCTCTAGATTCTGAGTTCGAAATGTGAAAGTGTATTCAAAGCATAGGAAGAAGATCGTGTCGGCCTGGGTAGCGTAGTCGGTATAGCACTGGTCTTCTGTGTTCGAGGTTGCGGGTTCGATCCCGGCCAAGGTCGATGGCATCTAATTGTGCTTAAAGGCGATAGGCTCATGTCAGTAGATTGACTGGCATGAAAAATAACTCCTGCGGAAAAAATTCCACCACGCCAGCGACGCTGATATAAACTTCGGCAGTTGCGAGCGTCGTTAAATAAGCCATAATTTAATTTTAATAAGAAGATCGTGGATGTGAAAGAAATATTTTTCTATAATTTCATTCTCTCAATACCTGTACAACGTTGTATCTCTTACAAGCCAACATTCTTATGGTAGTAGATAAAAAAGTTTTTTTTTTTTCTTCCACCATGTTAATAATGTGAAAGCAAATGTTTATATAAATTTTGGCCACACGAGCGCAATTACGTGGACCGTCGAGATAGTAAGTTTCCATGGGGCCGTTTACAGAAAGAAAACACAATGTCATTGGAAAATTTATTGGTACAGATACAGCAATTGTTGAGCTATTTTTTCAACATATTCCCAATCGGAACTGAGACAACATGGAATCGACAGAGAGGCGCAGACGGTTGTCACACCTGCTTCCGATCCCAGGTGGCAAACTTCTACGACAGAGATAGAAAATTGATCTAATGGTATGACAAATGTCTCAATTTCGATGGGGAATATGTTGAAAAATAGCCCAACAATTGCTGTATCTGTTCCAATAAATGTTTCCATGAAATTGTGTTTTCCTTCTGTAAACGATCCCAGGGAAACTTACTTCCTGGTCGGCCCTAGTAATTGCGCTCGAGTGGCCAAAATTTGTATAAGCACTTGTTTTCACATTATTAACATGGTGGAAGAAAAAAAAATCTGTCCCCATGAAAATGTTTGCTTGTTAGCCCAACAAATTATCCAATTTCCATTATTGAGATTCTCTATTCGTCAACCTAGATATTGACTTTGTCTGCAGACTACAGCGTACTATAAACACGAAAGCTGCGATGGAATTCCACACAAAAGAAAATTATTTTGTGCATCACAAAATGTAAACAGAGTTGTGGAAAAAAAACTCTAACCGGAAAAAGAAGCATTTCCGGGCCTATGATCATAAATATAACATATTTTCATTCTCTAGACTTGAGGAATGTTTCCCCGAAGTTTTGACGAACATTTTAGTTACACCCTGTATAGAGTAATTTATGTAGATCATTGTCTACTATGCACTACGTGTTGCACTAGCTAACAATTGTTATTCAGTTTTATTAGAGATCGGAGAAAGAATGTTTGTGTTTGGTGTAGCTGAAGAGAAGTGAAGATCACCTAGGCCTGCCAAACACAATTGCTGCAAATTCCCCATGAAAGGTTACTCAAATGTAGATTCTACGCTATTTTTGGAAGCTGTTTCAGTGCCTTGCTGTTGGAATTTGCAGCTATAATTTGTACGTAATTTACCATATACCCGCTCCTGTATGAATTTTTAAGCGGGACCTCAACCAGGTTATTTAGAGTGTTTTCTTATTAGGTTCAATTTCATTCTTAAAATAATTCCATTTGCATGTGTAGCTCAAAAATAAATGAAAGTGGAGAAGATTAAGACCATATACCGGGTGATATTTAAGAGGAATAATACATATTTTAGCGGGTGACAGAATAGATTATTCTGAGCAAAAATGTTCATATAAACATGTTTCAAATTTCGAAAGTGTGTGAAAATACAGTTGTTTTAATGTTACTTGAATTACAAACTCAGCACTCTTCACAATTGGTGTAGAGCAGCATTTCCCAAACTTTTCTGAAGTGGGGACCACTTTTTTTTAAGTCAGAACAGTTCCGCGGACCACCTTATTCCTGTTCCCTTCGAAAGCAAATTTATCATTTATGTAGCATATTTTAATATCAATATACTTACATTTTAATGTAGAAATAATTAATTAAAATTAATTAATTCAATTAATTTTATATTAGAAATTAACTAATTAAGTTAATGTTAACAGAATTAAATTTCTTATATCGTCATCTGCAAAAGGAGAAATAAAAAAATGAATGCAGAAACATGCCCGATTTTCAACAAGTAAAGATGCAATTTTGCATGTTCTATTATTGGTGTACGACGTACAGTACGTGACCATTTCAATGTGCAAACTATTAAGAAAGTCATAAATATATGAAAAGATTCGGTACTTTGGTCCTGTTATGAATTCGGGTAGTCCCTAGCTCGATTACAGGCGCGGCGCCAGATGTGCAGGGAAAAGATGCCGAGAAACACCACGTATATAGTGCTTTAAATCCCTCTTTTGTTGCTGAAAGTAGAGTGGGAAGTCGATAGACGGGTAGGGTAATAAATTTCATAAAATGCAGTATACTGGGAGAAGAAGTGAAATTCGATTGTCATGTGTCATTTCCAAACTCTGTGATTTTAAGCTACAGTGTGATACGCAATTCGTTCGAATTTTATTTTTTCTTGTCTTTTTTGAAGGACCACAAGGGCAGACCTCGAGGACCACAGGTGGTCCGCGGACCATAGTTTGAGAAACGCTGGATTAGATCAATGGAGAAAATTCGAACCTGCAACCTTCAGACTTTGTAGATTTACGTCTTAACCACGACGCCACCACATACCTCCACACCTATTTACCTAGTTCCTCGCTTCACACTTTTAGCATCCCACCACAATCGTGATACACGTTCACAGCATAACCTTGTCCTATCAATTCCACTCCATCAAACATCTCTCTACTCTGCTTCCTTCACAACACACACAGCTCGTTCCTGGAATTCCTTGTCACAGGAAATCAGGAGCAGTCGGAGTCTAGAATCTTTTAAGTACACTCTACTTAGAAATGTTTTTAATGAACAGAACTAGACTCTTCCGGAAGTTTCTAAATAGTCTTAAATGACCAAGTTGTTATTTTTTTCTCCTCTCTCTTCTTCTTTTTTTTTTTCTTTTCATTTTTTATTACCTTGATATATTACTTAATCATTTGTATTTGTATGCCATTTAGTACGACTTTGCTCATCAACATTTTATGTCTTGTAACCCACACGTATTCTCCTATTAGTATATTAACTGTATAATATATCTCAAGTGAATTAATCGTCGAATTTATCTCGAGCATTTTAGGTCTTATAAATTGTGTGTTTGTGTGTGTGTGTGTGTGTGTGTGTGTATATTCCCCTTATGTTATGTAACTGATTTTGATTAGGCCTATGTGTAATGTTCTACTTTATTTTATATATTATGTAGCCTAACCGATTTTGACTATTTGTAATTTTATATTATGTAACTGATCTTGACTATTGTAATTTTCTACTATATTTTATGCTCGACCATGCCGAAATGTAGTAATTATACACCTGGTAGCAGTCCTTTAATGTATGTCATTAGTACACCTATTCATTAAAGTTCAGGTGTTCAGCCAATGACAAGTCAGCTTTGTTTTTTTTTTTTATTTTATTGGGTTATTTTACGACGCTGTATCAACATCTAGGTTATTTAGCGTCTGAATGAAATGAAGGTGATAATGCCGGTGAAATGAGTCCGGCGTCCAGCACCGAAAGTTACCCAGCATTTGCATCATGTTGGGTTGAGGGAAAACCCCGGAAAAAACCTCAACCAGGTAAATCGTCCCGACCAGGATTCGAACCCGGGCCACCTAGTTTCGCGGCCAGACGCGCTGACCGTTACTCCACAGGTGTGGACTCAGCTTTGTACCGTTATATCGATTATTCTCGGATATGCAATCGAAAGACAATTAGCGAAAAGTCACGGAGGCTGGAAATCCAATACTGTCGCAGAAGGTTATGTTCTGTTACTATAATAATTAGCGTTAATTGTAAATAATATTCAAATAAATTCAATTTGTCATCTCGTTTTTCAATTCTAAATCAATTTCCAGGTTATATCAGAGTAATCTTCATCTTATTCTCTGCCAAGGTCAATGACATTCGGCCTCGGAAAAAATCAATACTTTCGCGTCTGCGCACATCTCACAATTCAGGTCAGTTCGCACATAACCATAAGAAGACCTAGGTAATTTTTAAATAATTTCAAGTGAGAAATATGGTCGAGCATAAAAAGTCGTATGAAACTTGCCTATAATGGTAATTAAGACGCTCGTATGAAAATTATGAAACTCGCTTGCGCTCGTTTCATAAACAATCATACTTGCGTCTTAATTACTACCATTATAGGCTCGTTGCATAATGTACTATTATGTAATTTCTAAGGTATTTTATCTTGTGTTGTTTTGTAATCTAATTTTGTATTTCATGTATATTATTGAAACCTGGTTGAGTGGAAGAGAAGGCCTCATGCCTTAACTCCGCCAGGCAAAATAAACCTACTACTACCTCTACAGACCACAAAGTTACTGAGAACAGAAGAACCTGAAAAGATCCTAGTTACGAAATCAGAAGAGTCAAGAACCTCCTCTCTTCTTGCCGCCCATCAGATTTCAGTACAAAGTGTTACATTTTTAGTGGGCCGTTCTTCCGCATCAACCACAAGTCCACATACATGCGTTCCACTATCACAAAGACAGTCCACGCGCTGCCAACTCTACATCGTGTAACCGCAGCCGGGGCGCTTCGTTTTCCAGACCGTGCATTAATTCTATTTTCTTTTGAAATGAAAACCATCAGGATTCCGCCGCCCTAATGCTATGCACTCGACAACTTCTGCTCTGTGGTTAGAGGGCCCTTGCGTGTATATAATACCTTCTGGCTATATATTAAACATTGTCCCCTTTCAAGGGGATGTGCGCCGAGATGGCTTCAAAAGCTTTCATACAAAACTTTATTTACCCTTTGCTCAGAATATTTCTAAATATAAATATTTATTTACTGCTTAAAGCTTGAGAGGAAAAAGGGATTCTAAAATAAATGAAGATAAATATAGAATGAGTTATTATATCCAGTTACCTGAGATGCACAATTTTATTTGCGGAACAATACAATAGGAATAATTTACCGGCAATACAAAGCCTTAAAACCTTCTGAGGTTAAGCAACACACGAGGTAGGAGATGTAATTCAGCTATTTCTTTACGTTAACAGGCTTCGTATTGGATGAGTCTAGCTTGTATGTCGGAATTTTCTGCTCTTATTAACAGCTGTATTGTGAAGAAAGAATTATGCTGAAACTTGTATGTGTATGTATTTATTCACACTGCAATAGGTATATACCCGGTGGCAGTGGTAACTAATTACACTCAATAATGACAATAATAAACTTATTAATTAAAAATACAATTAATGATAATACTAATAATTAATACTAATAATAATAATAATAACAATAATAAGAACAACAACAACAACAGGGAATATACGAAATTAAATGAAACGATCACTTAAAATAACATTTGAAATATTCTAATTTGTATCTTAAAACTAAGATCGAACTAAAACCCACGAGTATATGTTCATATCTGCACAAGTACCTTTCAACATTACACTCAGGAAGAGAAAAAGGAATTGGTTCTGTCACTGGCTGAGAGGAAACTGCCTACTGAAGGATGCACTGGAAGGAATGGTGAACGGGATAAGAGTTCGATGCAGAAGAAGATATCAAATAATACTAGACGACATTAAGAAACATGGAT
This sequence comes from Periplaneta americana, assembly GCF_040183065.1. Lineage (NCBI taxonomy): Eukaryota > Metazoa > Arthropoda > Insecta > Blattodea > Blattidae > Periplaneta > Periplaneta americana. The sequence goes on from NC_091133.1 coordinate 129,505,494, forward strand.
CATATGCCAAAACTAAAAGGAAGGCAGAAAATAAGAAAGACTAGAGAATGCTGGGTTTGCAGTGAAATACCTGCCTTTGGTCAGATCACTATGAATGAGTTAACAGCTCCGACGTCTGTCAACCACAGGAATTAACTGTAGCGTAGAAAGCAAACAGATCGTGTTGTTGGCCAGATAATTACTTACTTACTTATTGGCTTTTAAGGAACCCGGAGGTTCATTGTCGCTCTCACATAAGCCCGCCATTGGTCCCTATCCTTAGCAAGATTAATCCAGTCTCTACCATCATATCCCACCTTCCTCAAATCCATTTTAATATTATCTTCCCATCTACGTCTCGGCCTCCCCAAAGGTCTTTTTCCCTCCGGCCTCGCAACTAACACTCTACTGTATATGCATTTCTGGATTCGCCCATACGTGCTACATGCCCTGCCCATCTCAAACGTCTGGATTTAATGTTCCTGATTATGTCAGGTGAAGAATACAATGCGTGCAGGTCTGTGTTGTGTAACTTTCTCCATTCTCCTGTAACTTCATCCCTCTTAGCCCCAAATATTTTCCTTATTCTCAAACACCCTTAACCTATGTTCCTCTCTCAAAGTAAGAGTCCAAGTTTCACAACCATAAAGAATAACCGGTAATATAACGGTTTTATAAATTCTAACTTTCAGATTTTTTGACAGCAGACTGGATGATAAAAGCTTCTCAACCGAATAACAACAGGCATTTCCCATATTTATTCTTTGTTTAATTTCCTCCCGAGTATCATTTATATTTGTTACTGTTGCTCCAAAATGTTTGAATTTTTCCACCTCTTCAAAAGATAAATTTTCAATTTTTATATTTCCATTTCGTACAATATTCTCGTCACGAGACACAATCATATACTTTGTCTTTTCGGGATTTACTTCCAAACCTATCTCTTTACTTGCATCAAGTAAAATTCCAGTGTTTTCCCTAATCTCTTGTGAATTTTCTCCTAAGATATTTACATCATCCGCACAGACAAGCAGCTGATGTAACCCGTTCAATTCCAAACCCTTTCAGTTATCCTGGACTTTCCTAATGGCAGATAAACTTCTATAACTGCAGTTCTAAAACAGGGACAGAGTGTACAAGGCTATCTACCCAAGTGAGACCTACGTGTAATGAGACAAATAATTCGTGATGATAATAATTAAAATAATATACGCGTATTGTCATAAGAGGATGATTTAGTATTATTTGGTGAAAGCGAACATGGAATTATTTATTGTTAATGTTCGGTAGTCCTCTCACCTTTCTGCAAAAACTGACCTGGCACTGGTTTAACAATCCGAATAATTTTGGACTTACCATGTTTTTCGCCTGTGGTCTTCACAGAAAACCCTAACTACGCCTATTTTAACCCTGGCAGTGAAGAGTGAACAATACGCAATTGAGAACCGTTTTTGAAAAACTTGCTAACCGAAAAAACTAAATCTCACAGGAGAGATAAAACACTGCAGTAAGCAAGTTTTGCTTTAACTCTCACTTATAGCAGAAAACAAGTTTTGAAAAAACGATCACACTTTGACACGCTACAATGAAGAAAAATAACCCAATTTTACTAAGACGCCTTGAGCATCATGTAGAGGCCTACCTTATGTTAACGAATCCATCAAAATCTCAATTTTGCAAATTTTGCAGTTAGCAAGTTTTGCAAAAATGGTTCTCAATTTTGATAGGTCCAGAATTGTGGCTAGCGTAATTAAAATTGTACGTCGTACAGCAGGTTATACATGATTATATAAAAAAGATTTTGGTTTTAGTAGGTTATTTTACGACGCTTTATCAACATCTTAGGTTATTTAGCGTTTAAATGAGATGGTGAAGAGGCAGAAGAAGAAGAAGAAAATGAGAAAGTCGGACTGGATTCTGAATTTATATAATTTATAACAAATAATGAAGCATTTCAAAGTAGGATGCTACTGTAACACATAACAACAGACTGTTATTGTAGCTGTATAAAACAGATAATTTGAAGGTTTATGTAGAATACTAAAGCGTCAACATGGGCTATGAATTTGGTGATCCATTATTCTTCATAGCTCAGCAAACACGTGCATGGTGTAATCCGCCCAATAACTGGAGTATTACCGAAGCACTGCGAGGTGGCGCTTAATTACCTTAAGCACCTGGCTCTGATTAATTTCTCAAATTGAATATGTGCGGTATTTCATAGAATTCCCACATAATAGAAGCGAATTCAGCAGAGATGTATAGGATATACAAATACAGAATTAATAATAGAATCCGCAGAGGATTGCATGCGATACGTAGCATTGCATTCCCAACACATCACGATGAAATGTAGCTATGGTTGGTATTAATCAAGTAATTCTGGTTGAACAGATTAAGCGCTTTATCAACCATGACACAAGACTTTGAAGCTTCTTGGTGCATTTCCCGTTCTTATTTCACGATGGACCTCGTTGTAAGTCGCATTTGGATTATTTCTCGTCCTGAGAATGGAGAAACATGTGAACGGAGTCAGCTACGTGTAGTCGATACTACAGGGACATCATTTTATTTTTACTAACATTTCTAATATTATCCTGGCTATACCTATGGAGAAAATCTACAAACGATTAGGGAAAACGCGGAAATTCTGCTTGAAGCAAGTAGAGAGATAGAGTTGGAAGTAAATCCCGAAAAGACGAAGTATGTGATTATGTCGCGTGATCAGAATATTGTACGAAATGGAACTATAAAAACTGGAGATTTATCCTTCGAAGAGGATGAAAAATTCAAATACCTTGGAGCAACACTAACAAATATAAACGACACTCGGGAGGAAATCAAACACAGAATAAATATGGGAAATGCGTGTTATTATTCGGTTGAGAAGCTTTTGTCATCTAGTCTGCTGTCAAAATATCTGAAAGTTAGAATTTATAAAACAGTTATATTACCGGTTGTTCTGTATGGCTGTGAAACTTGGACTCTCACTTTGAGAGAGGAACAAAGATTGAGGGTTTTTGAGAATAAGATTCTTAGGAAAATATTTGGGGCTAAGAGGGATGAAGTTACAGAAGAATGGAAAAAGTTACACAACGCAGAGCTGCACGCATTGTATCCTTCACCTGACATAATTAGGAACATTAAATCCAGACGTTTGAGATGGGCAGGGCATGTAGCACGTATGGGTGAATCCAGAAATGCATACAGAGTGTTAGTTGGGAGACCAGAAGGGAAAAGACCTTTGGGGAGGCCGAGACGTAGATGGGAGGATAATATTAAAATGAATTTGAGGGAGGTGGGATATGATGATAGAGACTGGATTAATCTTGCTCAGGATAGGGACCAATGGCGGGCTTATGTGAGGGCGGCAATGAACCTCCGGGTTCCTTAAAAGCCAGTAATTAAGTAAGTAAGTAAGTATATCTATGGATTAACGGTTGATAATCGAAAACATCGCTTGCTGCCCATTTACATAAACTAGGAAATATCGCGATTTTGAACTTGATAATTTTCATTAGGTTTTTGCTTAATCAAAATACAGTACTGTATTAACAGTAAGTGTTTTTACTCACGAACTGAGCTATCCATTCGGACGTAGGCCTATTCATTATGCAGTGTATATTATACTATCTACAGCACATTAGCGTACAATATAGGGAATGAAGTTAAATTGAAAAATAATCATAATATGGATATTTAAACACATTTTTTAAAATGGTGGCTGTTCATTTCGATACAGGCTTCAGTTATAATGTGCATATTATCGCACTATAGACTATTGTACGCAATTCCAATTACCAGGTTCGTCCTTCGTACTAGTAACTCATGTTGAAATAATAAAAGAGTACCTTACGTATTGTAAATTCAATCTTCACTTCTGCCCGATCTGAAAAGATAAAATTACTCAGACATGCTATCTAGCCTACTGTCCGTCCGAGTGGTTTTGTCGCAGGGTCGTAGAAAGGGGAGAAATTACGTGACGGTTAATTACTTAACGAGGCCCTTTTATTTAAATTATTTTAAATAATTTTATATTAATTCCAATTCCTAACAGAAATTAATGTTTTCAGATAAGAGCTAAGACTACCCAGCCACTAGCCTTTACATAGGGGCGAGCAGAAGCGGGTGGGGGAAACCGGGATGCGACGTAGGAAAATGGACGACAGTACCTGTGCGAAAATATGATTCAATATTGAAAGCTCTTTCGTCACTGGAAAACGCGAAGATATTTCTGGAACGTACTATACTCACTAACTCAGTACTGTTTACTGACTTTGACTGCATACGCGGCCTTGGTTCTGTGTGGAGGACGGTTGGGAGTTTACTAGTAGTGGGGGTGAGAGTGAAGTACATTAAAAAACTCAGGTACAATAAAAATTGAAGTAAAAATAAAAGGACTTCCCTGTATATCAATTCACAGTACATATATAGCACACTCTCTTCATCACGTAAAAGTATTATTCCGTTTGAGACTTATTTTTTCAAGCACTTCGAAACTATTTGAGTCGTATAGTTCCAAAACGTGTCTTAACCCGAAAAATGGAAAATTAACGTAAGTACACTACTGCATTCTATGATTATTACACAATATATTGTCACAAAATGAGTTCCAAAATTTTTTCTCCCACTCAATTTAAAAGGAAAAATATAGTTGATGTTCCAAAATGTTTCTTAAGGCTCATTCACAATGAAAATTAAACATAACGTAAGCGTTAATTTAACGTTACAGTAAATTAAAGAAGTCATACCATCATTCACGATGGGAACATAAACATAACAGCAAACATGCTTGGAACCATGGAAACATAACAACTACGCCTTTCCTCATATTCTGTCGTATACTTCAGCGCTCCACGATTGTGTTCTGTTTGCAAATCACGTAAGCATAAGCATGAAAGTTTGGAGTTTGCAAACTTTCATGTTAACGTCTTACGGTAATGTTTATGTCAATGCTTATGTGAATCATTGTGAATGATCCCATTTGGTAGTCTGGGAGCAAACTTCTGTGTTTATGTTACGGTCATGTTTAATTTTCATTGTGAATGGGCCTTTACCCTCCAAAAGTGTGTTCCATAACTTGCCTACTAGAATTGTTGTCAAAGTGGGGCACAATATTTTTTTTTATATTGAGCCTCATGTTATTCGCAAAGAAAATATCATTAACGAATAATTTCGGAGGAAAAAATTGTTCCGGGGCCGGGCATCGAACCCGGGAAAAATTGGATCGGTGTCTGGCAGAGTTCCCGGGTAGCTCAGTTGGTGGACCTTTGGTACGTTTAACCAAGGTCCCGGATTCGATGCCCGGCCCCGAAAAAATTTTTTCCTCGAAATTATTCAAATCAACTTTACAGGGAGTTATACCTGAAAGCTTGATTTGCATCATTAAAGAAGGAAAATTAAATGATGTTAACAGACTTCTAAGAATCAGGCCGGATTATCTTTCTGCATGAACCTCCTGAATGCAAATCGAAGTTATGAGGCTCAGAATGTTGAATCAGATGTTCACTATTGTGGTGAATCAGACTTTGAATCAGTGCATTGTGCTTAAGAACATTTGAAAACTTTTTCATTATGACATTATTTTGAATTTTATTTAGTAAGCTGTCAGCTGCTTTTTACTAATCACTGAAATTAAACTACGTACTTCAACAACAATGTACAGCTTTTGATCTGAAGTTTTGTAAATACGTTACCTTTCTTACTTCAACCAAAATACTATACAAAATCTGACGAATTGCGTACTTCATATTATGGATTTTAATGAAATAAATCCAGAATTAAATAATCTGAACAATAATATTTCCAGTAAAAGGAACAGGGCCTAAATATAATATTTATTAAAATTGAAACTTTCATGTACCATTACATGAGAAAATCGGGGAACTATCCAGTGACCTCCTTTAAGTGAAATGTGCTCCTTTTTTCACCACTTTGTCCTTCAAAAGTATTTCAAACCTGGTCACCCTGTGTGTGCAGAAAGTTGCTATTTCATTTTCAGGGATGCCCAAGCATTATTAGCACATCATCTCTAAATCGTTATTTTACAGCAGTGATGTTAACTGATACCCACAGGAGCAAGCGCGCGCTTTAGAGCCCTGGAGAGCCTGAGCGCTTTACAGCGGAAAGGAAAGAGACAGACGAAAGAGGTTGTATATGCCGCTTGGTCGAGGTATATACAGGAATGGCCAGCACTGATTCAATGGATAAAGGGAAGAGAACTTATTAAAACTGTATCCATGGTAATTTTTTGTCTGAGAAGTATAAGTGCATTATAAGAATGTAAGTTTTAATTTTAATGTTCATTTTTCAAAAGTTTGATTTTTTATTCAAAAGAAATATTTTCTCAACTTTTTTTTACAGAAAATTGATTTTTTTTCAGATATGTTTGTTTAGTAGCCTTACAGGTACTAAAACAATGTTTTCGTAAATCTAATATATCGTAAATACGTATTACTGAAGGTAGTGTATTAAAATGTTTGAAAATATTCCCATGGAAATTGTTTGTAAGGAAATGAATTAACAAAGCAAATACTGTTACATCACAAACAAAAGATATGTGCCTATGTGTTGGCAAAACGTCAGCTCTGTAGCTTCAGCAGATTTCGAGATAATTTAATATTCTGAAAACAGAAAGCTGCGCACCAATAGGCTATCACCTAAAAGCATAATGCGATAAGAGTTTTATTATGTAATATTAGTTACAGTTAAAACATATACCTAGACAACTTTGCTTTGTACTATAATATTGTTTGGATTACTTTTATAAGGCTAAAGATACCATCAATATCAATTTCAACTTATCACGTCATATTCATTGTCTTTCTTTGGGATACATGTGAATGCCCTTTAGATACATGTGAATGCCCTAAAGGAGTGTATTTAAACTCCAAACTTTCTTGGGGAGAGCATGTTGATAATGTTACGGGTAAAGCATGGAGGGCACTTCACTTTATTATGAGAATCTTGAGAAAGGCTAGCCCCAAATCGAGGGAAATAGCATATCTAACGTTAGTGCGACCGTTAATGGAATACGGAACTACATGTTGGGATCCCTATAGAATATACCAGATAAATTCCTTAGAAAGAATCCAGTATAGGGCAGCGAAATTTGTTAAAGATAAAAGAGAAGATGGAAACGATACGATAAAAGAACTTAAATGGGAAACTTTGGAAAACAGACGTAGGAAAACTAGAATAACATCATTGTATAGAGCACATCTAGGTCAGAAAGCATGGGTAGACATAACGGCTCGGTTAGAAAAGCCAACGTACTATGGTAGGAACGATCATGATTTTAAAATCAAATGTAGGAAACAGAAAACGGATGTAGGTAAATTCTCATTTTAAATAGAACTATAAATGATTGGAATGACCTACCTGCAGCGGTCTTTGAGGGCTGTCCTTCCTTAAGGAGATTCAAGAATAATTTAAAAAGTTGTATATAAAGTGAAAATTAAAATTAAGGTGACATTCAACATTTAATTTTTTTTAAGGTGACATGTATTTATCTAGGCTGACGAGTTTACTTCCTTGTTTTGAATTGTAAATTATTTAAAACTAGCGTGTAAGAGGGCCTTAGACTATAAATATTTAGTTTAAATGTAGTTCTGTTTATAAGTATGCATAAGGATGCAATTATTTGACTTATTTGAACTGTTGTATCAGTGAAGCGAGGTGAGTCGGTGAAGTTATGGTTTTACAGTGCAGTGAACAGTTCCGATCAGTGATAATTTATAGCGTCAATGAAATGTGTTCTATAGTGTCAGTGAAATGTGTTACAGAGTGTCAGTGAAATGTGTGCTGAAGTGTCAGTGAAATGCGTCATAGTGCCACTACAGGGAATGAGATGAGAGTAAAGTGAAAGACTATTGAAACTTATGTAGGACCTATAGATAATTATGTAGGTTGTATTGTAAAATTAGGTATTTTATTTTATGTTTTTTTTTATTATTGTGTTAAATTGTATTGTGTATTATTATTGTATTGTGTGTAAAATTGTATATGTGTTGTAAAATTGTATTGCGTATTGTAAATTTTATTGTGTATTGGTTATCATTTTATTGTGTATTGTTAATATTGTATATACCACTGCCACCGGGTGCTTGCCCACTTGCAGTGTAAATGAATACATACATACATTTATGAATGACGTGTTTAATTCACTTAGTACAGTATAGTTGTAGTTATGGAATTTGTGTGAATTTCCTTCTTTACTCTTTATTATGTTATTAACGTTTAAAACACAACTGCAATATTAGGCTAAGAAATAGGTGTTAGTACTTTTGTTTTCCAGACAATACAGAAAATAACAAACAGAAAGAAGCCATATAAAAATAACGACATAACATTTCACGTTCCGTTTGAAGTTTGTACACCACTGTTTTCTTAATCCAACAGCCTGCTTATTCCTCCTAGCATACCTAGCGCTTAATGCCCGCGCACGACGTCAAGGTCAGAAAAATGCGCTTGCTTTGACATCACTGCTTTACAGAATCTCAATGATTTTTGTGATGATAAAGTAAACAATAATTATTACGTATCGTGTGAAATGTGTCAGAAGAAAGCATGTACTGTCTTCGCGACGGACAGTAAATATTTTGTGCACAGTTCTCATAGGCCCTGTTGGAGATCGAACCTGCGATTGACTCAGTCACGGTCTGATCGCTATATTCAGCTTACCCTAAGACAGCTATACCGGACGGCAAAGCACTGCTGCACTAGCGCTGAATTCAGGCACGAACTGTAGCCTGCAGACGGAGCTTAGCGGATGCCTCAATTGTGGCTCCGCGGAACGGATGGTGAACTGAAGAGGACGCTAATCGCAACTTGGTAGCAGGCATTATGTGACGCAACTGGGGCATGATCAGATGAACTCTGCGACCTGACCGCAGCAAGGTATATAGTCTCTGCTTTAATCCCGTTACAAGGCTAAAATTCCTCCAACAATTCGAGGCTCTTCAACCCACAGCGTTTGAGAGGCAATTCTGTTTCATTACCTGTTTAAAAAATTGAACTGTTAGCTTCCACGTGTCGCAAAATGTGCAGTTTTGCCAATCTAGTGGACAAAAATGAAATTTCGACTTGTTTAGCTGGCATAGATGAATACGAATTCATGTTATTTAACATTTGGAGAATGTTGTGAGGAATAACTTTTAGTCTTTTATCAGCAGCAAGCTATTTTTAGAAGGATGAGAATAAAGACTTCTTTCTAAAATTTCTCGCTCTTATAGATTTATCCTTCGAAGAGGTGGAAAAATTCAAATATCTTGGAGCAACAGTAACAAATATAAATGACACTCGGGAGGAAATTAAACGCAGAATAAATATGATCAGCTATTCATACATTTAAAAAAGGCGTATGACTCGGTTAAGAAAGAAGTTTTATATAACATTCTTATTGAATTTGGTATTTCCAAGAAACTAGTTCGATTAATTAAAATGTGTCTTAGTGAAACTTACAGCAGAGTCCGTATAGGCCAGTTTCTATGGTATGCATTTCCAATTCACTGCGGGCTAAAGCAGGGAGATGAACTATCACCTTTACTTTTTAACTTCGCTCTAGAATATGCCATTAGGAAAGTCCAGGATAACAGAGAGGGTTTGGAGTTGAATGGGTTACATCATCTTCTTGTCTATGCGGATGACGTGAATATGCTAGGAGAAAATTTACAAACGATTAGGGAAAACGCGGAAATTCTAGTTGAAGCAAGTAAAGCGATAGGGTTGGAAGTAAATCCCGAAAAGACTAAGTATATGATTATGTCTCGTGACCAGAATATTGTACGAAATGGAACTATAAAAATTGCAGATTTATCTTTCGAAGAGGTGGAAAAATTCAAATATCTTGGAGCAACAGTAACAAACATAAATGATACTCGGAAGGAAATTAAACGCAGAAGAAATATGGGAAATGCGTGTTATTATTCGGTTGAGAAGCTTCTGTCATCTAGTCTGCTGCCAAAAAATCTGAAAGTTAGAATTCATAAAACAGTTATATTACCGGTTGTTCTGTATGGTTGTAAAACTTGGACTCTTACTTTGAGAGAGGAACATAGGTTAAGGGTGTTTGAGAATAAGGTTCTTAGGAAAATATTTTGGGCTGAGAGGAATGAAGTTACAGGAGAATGGAGAAAGTTACACAACACAGAACTGCACGCATTGTATTCTTCACCTGACAGAAATAGGAACATTAAATCCAGACGTTTGAGATGGGCAGGGCATGTAGCACGTATGGGCGAATCCAGAAATGCATATAGAGTGTTAGTTGGGAGGCCGGAGGGAAAAAGACCTTTGGGGAGGCCGAGACGTAGATGGGAGGATAATATTAAAATGGATTTGAGGGAGATGGGATATGATGATAGAGACTGGATTAATCTTGCTCAGGATAGGGATCAATGGCGGGCTTATGTGAGGGCGGCAATGAACCTCCGTGTTCCTTAAAAGCCAGTAAGTAAGTAATGCCTGTTATTATTCAGTTGAGAAGCTTTTGTCATTAGTTTCCTGTCAAAAAATCTGAAAGTTAGAATTTATAAAACAATTATATTACCGGTTGTTCTGTATGGTTGTGAAACTTGGACTCTTACTTTGAGATAGGAACAGAGATTAAGGGTGTTTGAGAATAAGGTTCTTAGGAAAATATTTGGGGCTAAGAGGAATGAAGTTACAGGAGAATGGAGAAAGTTACACAACGCAGAACTGCACGCATTGTATTCTTCACCTGACATAATTAGGAACATTAAATCCAGACGTTTGAGATGGGCAGGGCATGTAGCACGTATGGGCGAGTCCAGAAATGCATATAGAGTGTTAGTTGGGAGGCCGGAGGGAAAAAGACCTTTGGGGAGGCCGAGACGTAGATGGGAGGATAATATTAAAATGGATTTGAGGGAGATGGGATATGATGATAGAGAGACTGGATTAATCTTGGACAGGATGGGGACCAATGGCGGGCCTATGTGAGGGCGGCAAAGAACCTTCGGGTTCCTTAAAAGCCATTTGTAAGTAAGTAAGTATAGAATACTTAACATCAACGAACACTAAAATAAATAAATGATGGTAAACTCTTCAGCCAGAACCCAGAACCTCAATCAGAGATACAACTTCTTCTAATAAGTGGAAGAAGTTAAAAGCCAGGCAATTTCACAATAAACTTCATTTCACCTCAAAGTCGAAATCTGTGGAAGATATCACAATTCATATTCGGAATCATTGCCTCGGGCTCTTTCCAGCTCACTTTGCTTGATGAATGTTACGCGGTATGAAGCAGATAGTAATATGATTGTCTGAGCGTGACTGATTGCTCCATCATGGAATGGTTGAGGTTACTAGAATGAGATGCCGGGATGAAAATGTTAACCATGAACGTCAATTGTTAACTGTAACTGTACTTGGTTCTGCAGAAAATTAGAGAACGACGTAACAAATATATATTTTATTGAATCGTTTTTCAATTACCGTCCGTTAGCGAATGGAATCAATTATAAACACACGGCACGTGTGTCACACGTCATGGAGAGCGATGCAATTGTAATATCTTTCAGTTACCACAGGCTAGATTACATAGGGGAAGGATGCAGGAATCTAATTTGACAGTGTATGTTTTCAGATAATTAGCAAATATCCTCCCCTTCGGAATGAAGTGAAATTAAATTTTAAATAGACAGTGTATTACTAGTACAGTACAAAAAGTAAACGGTAGAATCAAATTACAAGTTGCTTTGCTGATGCTGGACAAATTACCTTGTTGAGGAGGGAAAATAAAGCGATCTAAAAATGCCAAATAATTAAAAGTAGAAATTGATCCATTATATAACAATATCGAAGGAAAAACTCTAAATTTTTCTTCTTTCACATCGCGATAGAAGTGTCTTCAGATACAGACGTGGACAAATTATTAGCAAAATGGAAGATTTTTATTACATATTTTTACAAAATATGATTCTTCAGTTCAGACTACAGTTGACATTTTTGCGTATTTCGAAATTATTAGCAAAATTGAAGATTTGTATTGTATATTTTTTACAAAATTTGACTCTTCAATTTGGACTACATTTGATATTTTTGCGTATTTAGAAATTATTAGGAAAACTGTAGATTTTTATTATATATTTTTACAAAATTTGACTCTTCAATTTGGACTATTGTTTACATTTTGGATATTTCCAAATTATTAGCAAAATATGAAGATTTTTATTATATATTTTTACAAAATTTGACTCTTCAATTAAACTACAGTTGACATTTTTGCATATTTCTATCTACTGTAATGATAGAAATATGCAAAATTGTCAACTGTAGTCTAAATTGAAAAGTCAAATTTTGTAAACAGAATTATCATAAAAATCGTCAATTTTGTTAATAATTTGTCCACGTCTGTAACTTGGGAAGAACTTTGGTTACATTTTGGCCAATAATTACAAATTTAATAATAATTGATAAAGTCAAAGCAGATGCAGCTGTTGTTTCTGAATTACAAAATTAAAAATTAATTAATTAAACTATGTTTTATTTAACGACACTCGCAACTGCCGATGTTACATCAGCATCGCCGATCTGCCGAAAATTAGAAGAAAATAAATCTATAAATTCAATAATGACTTCAGCTGTATTATTGCTATGGTAATAATTGTTTTAAAATGCTTCTTAAGACGTTGCTAAGTAAAATAAAATAGCAACGTGTTTTTTTTTTTTTAATTTTATTTAATAACTAGACGTACCCGTGCGCTCCGCTGCACCCGTTAGAAATAAATATAAAGTAATTACATAATTAAAATAGGACATTTGATCCAGGGAACATTCGTGTTTGATAGAAGGATAAATCGTTTAATATGTTACTTAATTTAAAATGCATCCAAATAATTAAAATGCCATCATTTTGGTCCAGAGACACTCATTTGGTGCAATGACAATTCCTTTAACATGTTTCTTAATTTTTATTACATGCAACCATAGTTCAATGAAGATTGACATCATTTAGATTTAATGTGTATATTTTATTTTACTTGTTATAGGTTTCCATTGAATTATGATAATAACTTAATTTTAACCCTTGTTTTCTACGTATTCAGTAAATGGCGCTTGGCCCACTATGGTTCTGAACCCTTCAAATAACTTAAATTATATTATATTATATTATATTATATTATATTATATTATATTATATTATATTATATTATATTATATCATATTATATTATATTATATTATATCAGAAGTTACTGTAATAACATTATAGTATTATGTCCATCTAGAGAAACTACATTTTCCAATAGTGAAATAATAATTATACAAACCGGTTAATTTAGCTTCCGAAATTACTTCATACAAACACAGAAACATTCTCTGTCAGCTATCTTTCATAGCTTTCGATTGTTGTGTCCAAGGCCCCTTATAGACGAAGTCATTTGTTTTTTAATTCATTACACGGCCTTAGATGGCAGTTATTTTAATTTTAAAACTCATTTATCTCATTAAATATCAGTCCTATCAAAATTTTTCAAGGAGTAAAACTTATCGCAAATTATTTTTAAAGAAACTTTTGTTATGTAACATTTTTCACAAAAATCAAAATTATTAAGCGAGATATTTTGATTTATTTAATTCAGGCCCCCTTATAACGCCCCTTTTATATAATGTATTTTGAATGACATATAGCCTAAAATCTAAGTTACAATGAACTTAATTTATATTCCAATTTTAATCGAAATCCGTTCAGCCATTATCGCGTGAAAAGGTAAAAACATACAGACAGACAGACAAACAAAAATTTCAAAAAAGCGATTTTCGGTTTCAGGGTGGTTAATTATATATGTTAGGACCAATTATTTTTGGAAAATCGAAAATTACCAGAAAAATGTCGGCTACAGATTTATTATTAGTATAGATTTTTGATCTTCTACTTGTTATATAACGTATCTACTTTATCTGCCCTCATCTTATGTAGTTGAGGAGCCCAAAACGCTACGCATTTGTCGATCACGTGAACACGCACGGGGCGTACACACGTGAATCGGATTCATATGCCTCCCAGTCCAATACAGATTTTTGCGGTCGGCTCTCAAATGTATATGAAATCTGGGTTTATGCTCCCCGTTGTATGTTTTCCCGGAGTGGACAGACAAAAACGAAAAGACTCGTAAACTAGACGTTGTTATAAAATTGCATTACATTCCATGTGACTCCATTACATTTCTACTAAAATACAGTTTACAATAGAATACTGCGGGATGCTACACTGATTCCATTATAATATCAATAACAAAATATGCAATGACCATCGTGCTGTGCCCTACTCCTTAATAGAACTCGAGCTCTTTGTACGAAAACAAGCCTTTAAAAGTAAAGCATAGCGTGTCATTAGGATCGCGATTGTAATATATGTAACATTATTCAACGGGCAGCGCTCCCATATCGGAGTGCATCGCAGCACTCTGGGTCATACGTAAGGAGGGCACATTTGCGTTACAAATTAGTCAATTATTTACATGTTACTTAAAAAACTTGGATGTAGTGCATAGACATCGTAAGTTTTAACTTAATATGAAATCAATACACCTAATGAGGGTCTGAGAAAGGAAAGTTAATATCGGCGTGCCACGAGGTACTGTATTAGGACCAATCTTATTTTAACATGATTTAATACAGAATCCTTAATTTTAGAAAAAAAAAAGCATAAGTCACCTTATAAGTATATGATTATGTCTCGTGACGAGAATATTGTACGAAATGGAAATATAAAAATTGGAAATTTACCCTTTGAAGAGGTGGAGAAGTTCAAATATCTTGGAGCAACAGTAACAAATATAAATGATACTCGGGAGGAAGTTAAACACAGAATAACTATGGGAAATGCCTGTTATTATTCGGTCGAGAAGCTTTTATCATCCAGTCTCCTGTCCAAAAATCTGAAAGTTAGAATTTATAAAACAGTTATATTACCGGTTGTTCTGTATGGTTGTGAAACTTGGACTCTCACTCTGAGAGGAACATAGGTTAAGAGTGTTTGAGAATAAGGTGCTTAGGAAAATATTTGGGGCTAAAAGGGATGAAGTTACAGGAGAATGGAGAAAATTACACAACACAGAACTGCACGCATTGTATTCTTCACCTGACATAATTAGGAACATTAAATCCAGACGTTTGAGATGGGCAGGGCATGTAGCACGTATGGGCGAATCCAGAAATGCATATAGAGTGTTAGTTGGGAGGCCGGAGGGAAAGAGACCTTTAGGGAGGCCGAGACGTTGATTTTTTTTTATTTTAGTAGGTTATTTTACGACGCTTTATCAACAGCTTAGGTTATTTAGCGTCTGAATGAGATGAAGGTGATAATGCCGGTGAAATGAGTCCGGGGTCCTGCACCGAAAGTTACTCAGCATTTGCTCATCTTGGGCTGAGGGAAAACCCCGGAAAAAACCTCAACCAGGTAACTTGCCCCGACCGGGAATCGAACCCGGGCCACCTGGTTTCGCGGCCAGACGCGCTGACCGTTACTCCACAGGTGTGGACGAGACGTAGATGGGAAGATAATATTAAAATGGATTTGAGGGAGGTGGAATATGATGATAGAGAATGGATTAATCTTGCTCAGGATAGGAACCAATGGCGGGCTTATGTGAGGGCGGCAATGAACCTCCGGGTTTCTTAGAAGCCAGTAAGTATAGTATAGTATAAGTCACCTTTTCCCAATTTTACAGGAGACCCAAAAAACAATTTAAATTAAAGAAAAAAATCAATTCTTTGTATTGCATCTTGGGAAGGATACTAAAATACACTTTACACTCGAGTTTCAGAATTTTTAAAATGAAAAGACTGGTTTCTATGGAATTTTTTTGTCTTCGACATGTGTCCTTTCTAAACTAACACAGGAACAATGAGAGTTCATAAAGGGACTTATTACAAATGAATGCTTTAATGAACAATAACTGCATAAAAGAGTGATGAACATGGAATATGCCTTTTATTTTCACTTTTAGCAGTCACAGTCTGTACAGAGTCACGGACTGTTATGTACCAGGTGTCTGTATTAGGAGGGCATTTTATGCCAACTTCGCCACGGGCTTGCTGGCGGAAACCGTTACGTTCTTCCGCGATGAAGCAATCAAATGATGACAACGACAACCTCGACTTGTTCCATCGGCATCATGTTGTTTCTAATAAGGTTGTCAACATTAATCATTAACTAGATACATAACTCAACATCTATCTTCAGTTTCGCAGGTGGCAGGAATGAAAGCTTGCCTCCACGCCCGCTGTCCCATCAGCATTCGAACTCCAGTGATTTGAATGGCTCTTTAATTAACATGGAGTCTGCATGATGTCCGATCGACTCTACTGCAATGGAAAAGAGCTGCGCCCTGCGAGTTTTCATTAGAGATCACTTATTCAGAACCGTCACGTAAAGCCAAGAGTTGGTCATATATTTCTTATCCAGAGCGAATGGAAGGCATTTGAAATCCGTTTCAATTCTCGTGTCCGAAAAACATGCTTATAGGAAGTTAGATGCACTTAGTTCCATATTCATTTGCGTGCCCTATAGGGATAAAAACCTAAACATACTCCCTGTTTCTAAACCAACTCTGAGTTTTGGTACATATCGGGTGCGCAAATAAGATATATTTGTTTTTTATTGGACTACATTTCTAAAATTTGGTGCAAAGTAGATCCATCTCCAAGTAGTGTACCCAGGATAACGATCTTGCGGGAAAGTGATCTACGCTATCTGCGATTATACAGGGTGATTCATGAGGAGTTTCCGCCACTTATGGAGCATATTTTTGAAGGCATTCTGAGCAAAAAATGTCATATAAACATGGGGTCTACTTAATTATCGTACCAGTATTGTCTTTATTTATTTACTTACTTTTTACTTAATGACTTATTTATTTACTTATTTATTGGTTAGTTATTTAGGGCCATATTCATAGACATTCTTAGGGAAGATTTCCGGTGGATGATCAGCGAACTAAAGTTTTTCGTATTCATAAACCAGTGTTACCGATATGATATGAATCCTGTACAAGTAACCAGTCAATAGCCGGGGCTAGTTTAGCACGCTCGTAGCGCGGGCTAGCGAAATGTCTATGCATAGCACCCTTACTGATTTATTTATTTATTTATTTATTTATTTATTTATTTATTTATTTATTTATTTATTTATTTATTTATTTACTTATTCATCATCATCATCATCTGCGTTACGGTATGGATCATAAGATCCGATCCACTCCAATCAAAATTGATCCCGCCATTGCCGGTCCCAAGCCCGGATGAAAAAGGAGGAGGGGAAGGAGTAACACCTTGTAAAACAACCTTGGTTCAGCTGGCTCCGGCTGATAGTACCTTGTAAGGGCTCCTTGCCAGGATTACGGCGAAGACCTCAACGGCAGAATCGGCAGAGAAGTAGACCTTCAGAATGGCGAAACTGGAGGAAGAGGCAACCCTCCTGACGGGGCTAGTACACAGGGAGCAATGATCATATGCTCTGAGATGGCAACCCTATCATGATCTTACCCTACAAGAGGTTGGTAGCCTCTTTAGAGGACATTATCTTACTCAAAGTCTCCAATCAAACATTTATTTATTTATTTATTTACTTATTTATGTATTTATTTATGTATTTATTTATATATATTTATTTATGTATTTATTTATTTATGTATTTATTTATTCATGTATTTATTTATGTATTTATTTATTTACTCATATATTTATTTATGTATTTATTTATTTACTTATTTATTTATTTAATTATTTATTTATTTATTTATGTATTTATTTATTTTCTTATTTATTTATTTATTTATTTTCTTATTTACTTATTTATTTATTTATTTATGTATTTATTTATGTTTTTATTTATCTATTTATTTATTCATGTATTTATTTACTTATTTATTTATGTATTTATTTATTTTCTTATTTACTTATTTATGTATTTATTTATGTCTCTATTAATGTATTTATTTATATATGTATTTATTTATTTTCTTATTTATTTACTTATGTACTTATTTATTTATTTATTTATTTATTTATGTCTTTATGTATGTATTTATTTATTTATCTATTTATTTACTTATTTATTTATTACAACTTATAGGAAAGCGCACAGGCTACATGCACGCAAAGCACCTAGCACAAAACTAATTATTGATAGTAATTTACATGAACGACAGTTATAAAGGAAGAATAAGTTATACAACTCATTAACAGCAGAAATAAAATAAAATGAAAGCATAAAAGAGGTATAATAATAATAATAATAATAATAATAATAATAATAATAATAATAATAATCCTTGGTGCCACAGCCCTTAAAGGACCCAGACCGACCAGCGGCTATTGACATCATGTTCATATGTCGAAGTAGAGGTGAACGATCATCCAACCAGAATAGAGGTATCGTGTGGTTAGCACTATGATCCCCTTAGCCGTTATAACTGGTTTTCGTAACCGGATTTCGCTACCTATCGTAGCTCCCCAAGTGCATCACGATGTGGGTGGGTACCGCTCCCATACACTGGCTGACATTTCATGAGAATTTCTTCCCCCATGAGGATTCGAACCAGCGCGCATTCCGTAACGCGAGTCCTAGACAGGATGCCTTAGACCACTACACCACGGCGCGGGACTTAAAAGAGGTATGTGGTTTATAATTGATCCCTACTGACAAGAAAATTCAGAAATTTAATAAATCTATAATAAATTTGTAGGAATCAATAACTTCTAGCAGAGGAAAAAAAAAACAAGGAAAATGTGAGTTATTTGAACAAAAATAAAACAATGTGTTGTGACATGAATGACATAGGTATTTTATACAGGGTGTTTCCGAAGTGGCGTTACAAACTTTCAGGGATGATGGCGAAGGGCACATGTATCAATTTCAGATAAGGAACCATGGTCCGGAAATGACTCAGTCGAAAGTTATAAGCAAAAATAATTGTGTGGAAATGGATTTGTAATTTGGCACCACGTGCCCTCTTTCTCTTAACTTTTGGAACAGTCTGGAAAAATGGTATGGGCCGGATGTATCCTACGTGGATACTTGTCTCGATACAATCTGTGAGCTTGTCTACTGTTCCCATTGGCTCATCAGTATTCGAAAATCAGGTCTGCTTATTCTTCCATTTCACTAGGACTGATCGACTATACAAGTTGCAGTGTCTCCTACCCACGTAGGAGACATCCGGCCCATACCATTTTTCCATGACTGTTCCAAAAGTTAAGGGAAGAAGGCCACGTGGTACCAAATTACAATTCCATTTCCACACAACTATTTTTGCTTATAACTTTCGACTCAGTCATTTCCGGACCATCGTTCCTTATCTCAAATTGATACATGTGCTCTTCGCCATCATCCCTGAAAGTTTGTAACACTACTTCGGAAACACTCTGTATAAATTTGATTTCTCAATTACTTTTCTGTACCGAAAAATAAATTAATTTCATGACTTAATGATTTCACACGAAAAAGTTTCTTGATACTGTTATATTAAATAAGAAATTTCTTCTAGATCTAACTGGAGGAATATAAAATGGAGTCAGTTTGAGTTTTGCAGCGCAACAAGTATTAGGCCTATTTGTTAATTGTTTTTTTAATATCTTCTAGTAAGTGATTCCTCTATCAGTGAGCGTACACAAATAAAAAATTGATGTCAATAATGCCTTTATGAACTGCAATGAACAACACACTTCGATTTATTTATAAGATAGGGTTCGAAGGAATTTATTCTGCACCAACTCAATTGAATGAGCATTATTTTTATAGCGAGGGTCATAAGTTAATGTAGCTTATTCGTTTTCTGAAGTTTTATGCTACAATACCAATTAAAAGAATCCTCAATTTTGTAACGCGATGTGACAACGGGCAACTGTGATCTGAAGCCCTTTGAGAAGTGTAAGTTAAATAAAATTTAAAAACTTTGATACTTGACAATTATCACAATTGCAATACACAATTAAATTTAATACCCTTACAGTACTTGTAGAACAAGACTTAGCTACACGGCTGGGGACACCTGAGTTATCCTTAGTTTTTTGACTGTACAGTCAGTCGTCGTATTTTGAAATTCATCTTGTTTGCGAGGCACAATTTTAAATGAGCTTTCGCTGTTTGAACGTCGCCCGCACAAAATGAGGTACAGGAAACTCCTAATTAGATTTACAACTTTAACCAATGCAATAAAAAAAATCCTCCATTCCACGTATGAGGAAACAGTGGAGGGGACGACACTGATTAGCTGACATTCTGCGCTGGAAGCGAAGGTGACGCCAATAGAAATAACGAGGAAAAAGTCCTCTCTATTTACTTTAGCATCTTACAAAGGAACTTTCCTTCCCGGCTTTCTCTGAAAACTAAAAGTTAAGCTCCTATCTTTGAACCTGTCACAAGCGATTCGTGTTTGTTACTGCATCATGACGGAGTGTTTCCATGGCATCGAACATACTCGCTCTTCAAGTGTCACCGCTATAGTATTAAGCTATTTACATCACACTGCCATACATGTAATAAAATTCCAAAGCCTACACTATTTTTTTTTTCAATATTTTTTGCTTCGCCTTCCTAGTACTGTACGGGGTGTTTATAAATAGTTGAAGCGATTTAAAAAATCACTATAGGCATTATTATTTAACATATGGTCACAAAACTCCATATTTACGTAGAAACATTTACCGAGATTTTTTTAAATATTACAGGTGACTTTACGCACACATGAATTCTGTACTAAAGCTCGTTGCACACACGATGTAGTGTTTCTATCAGTTTCTAATTCTAATTCTAAATCTAATTTATTCACAATTTATATTTGAAATGATACATATGAATTGATACCCGAAATGAACATAAGCTCGTGCTCGGATACAGTCCAGTAGTCTACATAAATTTTACAGAGATTAATAATAATGTTGATAATAGAAATAAAAGTAATAATAATAATAATAATAATAATAATAATAATAATAATAATAATGACGGAGATGATACAAAGATAAATTTCCAATTTTTATATTTCCATTTCGTACAATATACCCGTCACGAGACATAATCATATACTTTGTCTTTTCGGGATTTACTTCAAAACCTATCTCTTTACTTGTTTCCAGTAAAATTGCCGTGTTTTCCCTAATCGTTTGTGGATTTTCTCCTAACATATTCACGTCATCCGCATAGACAATCAGCTGAGGTAACCCGTTCAATTCCAAACCCTCTCTGTTATCCTGGACTTTCCTAATGGCACACTCTAGCGCATACCTGCACAAACAGCGCTCAACGAGCGGGCGCGCTCTTTCGGAGCGGGAGAGCAGTTTTTACCGCTCGCCGAAACGGAGAGGAAGATAGGTCAGAATAACATAGACTTGCTGTTAGTAGAGGAGAGGGAAATGATCACTCAGCTATCTAGTGGAATGCAGTGTGTAGGCCTATTCTCAGTAACTGTTTCACGTTGCTTACTTACTGCTACAGTACAGTATGGAGGAATCTACAAGAGTGATCATCAGGCAAATTCTTTCAATGTTGCACGGGAAAATGCTTATTTTTTCATAGCTGCTGGAGTAAATACTCAGTGCTTTATCTGCCACAACATTTTGAAAGGTAGAAAGAAACATAACATAATGCGTCATTACGAGTCCAGACATAAAGATACTTACGGCTGTTTTGTTGCTGAAGATCGTAGTGAAAAAGTTCAGGACTTGAAAGCTGCTTTATTACCGAGGTAGGTACAGTCGGTATTTATTTTTTATGATTTTGAAATACATTGTCTTATCAGAGGTACTTTCTTATTTACTTCTATGCCCAAGGTTGCGGGTTCGATTCCGGGCCAGGTCGATTGCAATTAAGTGTGCATAAATGCGACAGGCTCAAGTCAGTAGATTTACTGGCATGTAAAAGAACTCCTGCGGGACAAAATTCCGGCACATCCGGCGACGCTGATATAACCTCGGCAGTTGCGAGCGTCGTTAAATAAAATATAACATTTAACATTTAACGATTTACAGCTCGAACTTATTGATCTTCATTGTGACCTAAGGGCTAAAGATCGTTTGAATAATACTACTAGCCTGGTTGAGTTTTACAAGATTAAACATTAGCAATAATATCCACGACTACACAGGCTGGCTGTGAAAATGATTGCTATGTTTGGCTCAACATTTATATTTGTGAGCAACTGTTTCTATAATCAACTTTAATAAGGCAGGCATCGAACATCTGCAACTGATGTTTCATTACGATCAGTAGGCTACTGTTCCTTTCAGCTGCCAAAAGCATAAAACCTCGTTTTTATGTACTGATAAATAAAAATATAACAAAATGATATTGTACATTTAAGTAGCTATAGAATTTCTATTATTTCTGTAAAATAAATATTTTTTTATTAATTAATAATAGTCCAAGATAGTTTTGTAAACACTGAACGGGAATTCATTTCATAAGCACTCGTAATAGTACTTCCTTTTGTGTACATTTTGTACGAGATCACCCCTTCTTCCAGTCCACCTTTATACAGAGCGCAGCTAATATCTGCATTTCTGCTCATGAGCTATGAGCCGGCTCGGAGAGCGCAAACCTTGTGCAGGCCTGCTCTAGAGCAAAGTTAAAAAGTAAAGGTGATAGTGCATCTCCTTGCTTTAGCCCGCAGTGAATTGGAAACTCATCTGATAGAAACTGACCTATACGAACTCTGCTGTACGTTTCACTGAGACACATTTTTATTAATCGAACTGGTTTCTTGGGAATACCAAATTCAATAAGAATATCATATAAAACTTCTCTCTTAACCGAGTCATATGCTTTTTTGAAATCTATGAATAACTGATGCACTGTACCCTTATGTGCCATATTGTTTCTAAAGTAGTATGGACATATTTGCATCATTATATACACAGAAATTCAGTTGCTCCTCACTTATAAAAAAAGTCATTCTTTAATTTAAACTTTCGTAAATAGACCTCTCTGTGGCTAAAAATATAATTTCGTTATTTATTAATACAATTTTCGGAAATGGATAGAGGAAATCTCATGTAAAATGTAAGATTTAAGTCAGAAAGTTTGTCAGCACATGAAAAAATAAACGTAAAAGTGGAAACATACACAGTTTTAAGCCGGTAATTTAGAACTATTCTCATGAAATAAAGATGCATTCATGCCAGTTGTTTTGTGTGAGTGTAACAGACACTACATGAGTGTACGCTCTGCTCTTACTCACAACTTCAGTAGCATACACACTGCTCTCTGTTTTCTGTTTGCAGCCCGTGTGCCTGATAAAATATGAAGTCTCTACTGTATGCTAGAGGATGTGCTACGAGCCAGACCGGCGAAAATGACAATGTGGAGGATTGGTAGAGCGACTGGAGTGTCTCAATAAATCCTGACATAATTCCTCCTCTATTTATAAAAACTTCCACTGTGAATCATTGATACTAAGCTTTCAAATGTCGGAAGACTTTCCCGTGTTAAATTTCAACGTACCTCGTTTACATGTTTCGATCTATTTATGGGCCATCTTCAGAACTGGTCGTTGTTGGTCTTGGCGCCACATGTTCTGTTTCCTGTGAGGGTGTGTTCCTGTGGTATAGTGTAGAGTCAAAGAATGTGTGGGTTTTTAAGTTGAGTTGTGTGTTGAGAATTTCGTTGGGGTGTGTTTTTGTGTGTCTGTATATTTCATATTGTTCTAGTGTGTATAGTTTCTGGCTTTTTTGGTTGGATGTGTAGTATTTCCATGTCTGTGTTGATGTCTCTGTGGGTGTGGTTAGCATTTGTGATGTGTTCTGCATATATGGAGGTGTTTTGTAATTTTGTTATGGCTGTGATGTGTTCTTTGTAACGTGTTTGAAACGATCTGTCTGTCTGTCCTATGCAGAAGTTGTTGCAGGTGTTACATTTGAGTTTGTATACGCCTGTGTGGTTGTATTTGTCTGTTTGTGTTGTTTGTGTGTTGAGATGTTTTTGTAGAGTGTTATTTGTTCTGTATGCGATGTTGTAATTAAATTTCTTGAATGAGGTTGCAATTTTATGTGTGTTTTTGTTTTCGTATGTTAGTGTGATGTATTTTTTGTGTTCTTGTGTTTGTGTTGTATTCTTATGTTTGTTATGACTATGTTTTGTCTCACGTATTATGTTGTCTATTATGTTGGGGTTGTATCCGTTTTCTTGTGCTATGTATTTGATTGTGTTTAGTTCTTCGTTGTAATCCTGTTGATTCATTGGTATGTTGAGTAGTCTGTGTACCATTGTTCGGAATGCAGCTTGTTTGTGTTGTGTGGGATGGTTGGATGTGTTGTGTATGTGTGTTTTCTGTATACTTAGAATGTGTGTTTGTTGTCTACTTTTGTTATTGTGATGTCTAAAAAACTTACGGATTTTTTGTTTTGAATTTCTAATGTGTAGTGTGTACTTTCAAATGTATTGGTACAGCAGAATCAAGTGATCAGAAATACTTTACAGTTAAAGATTAATTCTTTGATGCTACAGAATATATCTGTTATGGTAACAATTGATATTAGAGGAGAAAAATTCGCTCAGGCGCCGGGGATCGAACCCGAGTCCTTAATTCTGCACACCAAGTGCTCTAATTAGTGAGCTACGCCGAAGTTCAATCCACAACACCGGATCGAATACCTCTCCTCTAGAGTTTTTCCCCCTTTGCGGCCTTATTCCTTGTTCGACATATGTGTTGACAAAATATTAAGGGGAGAGAATGGTATTTTTTTAAACTTTTTCCTATTTGGTGTAAAATATTAACTTTTTGTATGTAGAGAGGTCATAGCTGTAGCAACTCAATCAAATATAAATATTTTGAAAAAAAATATTTGGGGGCCCGGATTTGAAAAAAATATACCCAATGCAGGATTGTACTAAAACCGATATATCTAAACCGTTTTCAAAGATAGATTCAAACAGTTTTTTGCAATGTATTTGCAAAAGCATGTTCTACAAACTGTCTGTAACAGAATTTTGATATTAGTCCCTACGTTTGTAAAATAAACAATTAAAATTTAATAACAATTTTCTGATTTCCTTTCTTGCAAACAAACGGACGTATTTTTAAAATTAAATCAATTAACAAAATTCTGTTATAGAGTAAAGTTTCTAATAGTCTAAAGAATGTATGTTATAAATTTCATGCATGTATCTTTAAAAGTTCAGAAATTATATCCATTTTTTGTCTGGAAATGTAGCAAACAAATTGAAGTTACTGGAAACCGATAAAGGTGACGTGTGATTTAAAAATCCATAGCGCAGGACGTTTAAAAATGACGTCTCAACATCCGATAAGGGCACAAATACCCACAAAATATTATGCAATGCATTCCACATATATCAAAGAGTATTTTAAAGATTTCTTTTTGAAAATTTAATTTACCGGAAACAACAATAAAAGGGGGCGAGTAATTTAAAAATCCATAACGCAGGAAGTTTAAAAATGGCGACTCAACATCCGATAAGAGCACAAATACCCACAAAATGTTATGCTGTGCATTCCACACGTATCACAGAGTATTTTAAATAATTTTTTTTTCTTTTGAAAATTTACTCATTTTTCATCAAAAAATACCATCCTCTCCCCTTAAAGTCAACTGTCATATTCTAGAGAAGAAAAGCTTTTGAAAGTAAAGTAAGAAATGTCTGCCAGCCCTTTACACTATGTACACTAAAATACGCTTTTTTCGCCTTATATTGATCAAACATTATTTACACTATTCTACACAATTTAAAAAATAAGTAGGCTATAGTATTATACAATAAAATATCTTGCGTTACAATACACAACACTGTTCATAAACTTAATAGCGTAAATAATGTTTGATCAGCAATGGCCTACATACTTTATTATAGTGTAAATAGTAAAAATAACGTATTCTAATGTACATACTTACTTACTGGCTTTTAAGGAACCCGGAGGTCCATTGCCGCCATCACATAAGCCCGCCATCGGTCCCTATCCTGAGTAAGATTAATCCAGTCTCTACCATCATATCCCACCTCCCTCAAATGCATTTTAATATTATCTTCCCATCTACGTCTCGGCCTCCCCAAAGGTATTTTTCCCTCCGGCCTCCCAACTAACACTCTATATGGATTTCTGGATTCGCCCATACGTGCTACATGCCCTGCCCATCTCAAGCTGTTACTACTTTTCTTTCTTTCAGTCGATAATCCGATATGCCCTAATTTTCTGGGAAAATGAAACCAAAATTGGAAGCGTCTTGATTTTACAAAAGAAATCCATTAGAATTTTATGTAAATCAAACTATCTGGAACATTGTCGGCCACTTTTCAGACAATCACGGATTTTAACAATCATAAATTTGTGTGTGTGTGTATATATATATATATATATATATATATATATATATATATATATATATATATATATATATATATATATATATATATATGATCTAGTAGTTTACACTAGACAAAATATCGACAATTACTCATTAGTGGCCAATATACATGATCATGAAATTAGAAATAGTGAACAAATTAATATTCCATATTGTAAATTACACAGGAGCAACACAAACCTTTTAATTATGGGGATGAAATTATATAATAAGCTCCCAAGTGAATATTATAAATTACCAATCATTAGCTTCAAAACTGGATTATACAATTGGTTATTAAATAATCCTTTTTATTCTGTTGCCGAGTTTTTCAACACAAATATGTATGAAATTGTATTTTAATAAATAAGTTTAATTGCAATTTAGTTAGTTTTCTTTAATTTAAAAGTTTCAAATTATTTTATGATTTCATTGTATAAACACTCTTAACCTATATTCCTCTCTCAAAGTGAGAGTCCAAGTTTCACAACCATAAAGAACAACCGGTAATATAACTGTTTTATAAATTCTAACTTTCAGATCTTTTGACAGCAGACTGGATGATAAAATCTTCTCAACCGAATAATAACAGGCATTTCCCATATTTATTCTGTGTTTAATTTCCTTCCGAGTATCATTTAATATGTTATTTTACGACGCTTTATCAACATCTTTCGTTATTTAGCGTCTGAATGAGATGAAGGTGATAATGCCGGTGAAATGAGTCCGGGGTCCAGCACCGAAAGTTACTCAGCATTTGGTCATATTGGGTTGAGGGAAAACCCCGGAAAAAACCTCAACCAGGTAACTTGCCCCGACCGGGAATCGAACCCTGGGTTCGCAGCCAGACGCGCTGACCGTTACTCCACAGATGTGGACTCATTTATATTTGTTACTGTTGCTCCCAGGTATTTGAACTTCTCCACCTCTTCAAAGGATAAATTTCCATTCTAGTGTACATAGTGTAAATATTTTAAATTGTGAATATCAGTGTAATTGTTAAAGTGGTTCATGTTTCGTTCTGCCCCACTTTACGAAACAAGAGTCGCGTAAGCCGTCAGTCACGTTACTTCGGTTGCTAGACGCACAGACGTTATTCGCTTAAAAAGTCCAGTAAAAGGCTACTTAATCTTGTATCCTCAGGGACAAAGTGCGGTGCCTAGTGATGACTGCAGTTATGGTCGGTCGCTAAAGATCCGCCGGAGTGTAGTCAGGCTGCACGCCACTGCACGTAAGAGCTGCCAGCAGAAGAGAATCACTCGCGAGCTGAGCGGATTTGCATAATTCGGATTTATTCAAATTAACTTCAGCTGCGCGGAGCAGCGCTCGCTTTTTCTTGCCGTGCCACTTGGCTGCTGAAAACCCATTCATCCGTTGTCTGCAGACGGACCTCACTTCAACATCATCCCGTCGACATCCCAGTCACCGCGTCTTTATTATTCATTCACGTCGGATTAGCGGCATTATTCATATTGTAATCCCGTGTTCAGATATTCCGGCAATCTTCAAACATGCCGCCCCCACACAACACAATTATTTGCGACTTTACTCCATATTAATGTGTAACCCCTCGTTCGTTGTGGCGAGGTTCGCACACGACAAATTGCAATATTACTTCCACATCGCTCCTTCGAAGAGGAAATGGGTGGGGCGTGAGCACGGTGTGGCACTTGTTACAGAGAAACTCTTTACCTTGAACACGGACCATCAGGGATCGACAAAATATGTACAGGGACATCATTTTATTTTTACTTCAATTTTTATTGTACCTGGGTTTTTTAATATACTTCACTCCCACCCCTTCTACTAATGAAGTTCCAACTGTACTCCACACAGAACCAAGGCCGCATATAGTAAACAGCACTGAGTTAGTGAGTATAGTACGTTCCAGAAATATATTCGCGTTTTCCAGTGACGAAAGAGCTTTCAATATTGAATCATACTTTCGCACAGGTACTGTCGTCTGTTTGCCTACGTCGCATCCCGATTTCCCCCCACCAGCTTCTGCACGCCCCTCTGTAAAAGCAGGGCTGTTCTTAGCTCTTTTCTGAAAACATTAATTTCTGTTAGGAATTGGACGTTTACGTAACATTATACAACTGTTTAAAATAACTTAAATAAAAGGCCCTCGTTAAGTAATTATCAGTCACGTGATCCCCCCCCTTTCTACGATCCTGCAGCATAACCACTTGGACGGACAGTAGATAGCATGTCTGAGTAATTTTTATCTGTGCGGGTCGGGCAGAAGTGAAGATTGAGTTTACAGTACGTAAGGTACTCTTTTATAGAGTAGGTACAGAATTATTTCAACCAACATTAGTTACTAGTACGAAGGACGAAACTGTGAATTTGGAATTAGATACAATAGTCTATAGTGCGATAATATGCACAAAAGAACTGAAGCCTGTATCGAAATGAACGGCCACCATTTTCAAATATGTGTTTAAATATGCATATTATGATTATTTTTCAATTTGATTTCATTCTCTAATGTGCTGTAGACAGTATAATATACACTGCATAATGAATACGTTCGCATGGATAACTCAGTTCGTGAGTAAAAACACTCATTGTTAATACTGTACTGTATTTTGATTAAACAAGAACCTAATGAAAATTATCGAACTCAATATCGCGATATTTCCTAGTTTACGTAAATGGATTAACTACTTTTCTTCCCTCCTATACCTAGTAAAGTGATTTGTTTGTGTTTTACGTCAGTATCATCGAAGTCCAGCCGTGGAAGGGGGTAGCGAACGGTGTTTCCGGTTCTCTAAAGGTATAGCCAGGTTAATATTAAAAATGTTAGTAAAAATAAAATGATGTCCTGTACAATAACTGCGACTACATGCTGTTGTGGCAAACATGAAGTACTGTAACTCACGCTGATACGAGCTCAGACATGTCACCAGCGTATTCCGAATCTCACCGGACCGGTGGACAACAATGACGTCACGCTGCAGCGAAATAGGAACAAAACTACTGGAAGGATCGATGGCTGTCATGGGACTGTATAAGTTGTTGTCTGTGCTAGCTAGCAAAATTTTGCGAAATTTCCGTACTGCCATCTCGTTCAAAGAAAACAGAGCATAAACAATTTATTTCTTGAACCGGTAGTAATAACTGGTCCGTTGACATGTTCGTTCATAAGCCATTAACATATTGTTTTTACGTTGTGCTCATTACAAACAATACAGCTGAACACACCGCCATGACACAACAGTGCACGATGTCATTCGTCTGCTAATTCCCGCCCTATATAAGAACCAATCAGATTCACTGATGGCGGCTGATGGAGACTGCCACCACCTCTGCAAGTTGATGGCACCGGTGCGACACCGGTGGAGCATCAGTGACGTCATCGGTGGAATTCGAAACACCGTGATGCCATCAGATTGCTCAGCGCTGAGATTCGGAATACGCTCTTGTCATCCTAGTGAAGAATTCAGGGGGTGGTCTATGGGGTGGGGAAATCCTCCCTCCCCATGGAATCCAGAATGTCCAGCTCTGGAGATTTAGAAAGGATCTTTGAACGTCGTCCCGCGTCATGGTCTAAGGCATCTTGCCTGGGATTCGCGTTACGGAATGCGCACTGGTTCGAGTCCTCATGGGGGAAGAAATTTTCACATGAAATTTCAGCCAGTGTATGGGGCCGGTGTCCACCCAGCTTCGTGATGAACTTGGGGAGCTACGATAGGTAGAGAAAATCCGGTTACGCAAACCAGCTATAACGGCTGGGGGGATCATCGTGCTAACCACACGATACCTCCATTCTGGTTCGATGATCGTCCACCTCTGCTTCGGCATGAGGACGCGAGGCCAGCAGCCGGCTGGTCGGTCTTGACTCTTCATGGGTTGTAGCGCCATGGATCTTTGAACGTCAGTGTACGAATATAATTTATTGTTGTGCTAATAGATGAAAGACGCGTAGTGGTTTATTGAATAGCAGTTTATGGTTAATACTAGAATTTTTAAGGCATTTTAAACCGCATTTTGTATTCTCTGACCATATGGGATACTTAAACTTCGGAACTTGGAGACTTGTGTCTTTGCACGTGGCTAAGCGACCGGACTTTAACAAATTCCCGCTTTCAGCAAGAAGGTACGGTCAGGTCTCCTATAAAAGTGGTGTCTGGCTGAAACAACATATTAATAGTATTATGTTTGGTTAAAACACGTAATTTTAAATCATATGTTTAATAAAAATAAATATGAGAAATATATCAAATTTACTGTCCTGCTCTGTACATATTATTACAGTGCATGACTATGTATATTCGAAGATTTTCGAAGCCATAACTTCTTCGCCTCTTCCTGTCATTCACGTGACCACTTTCTTAGTACATACGACTGTCCCTGAGCACTTGCAGCCTGAGCTTTGTATAGGTTGTACCTGTAAGTTTACTCATACACACAAGTTCCCAAGTTCCGAGCTTTGGGGATACTTTATAATTCCAGTAAGGCCATAGACTTCCAAGACATCTGCTGAGATTAAAAAAATGTTAGCTCTTAGTTTCACTGAGCCAGTTAGTAACTATATTTTAACGTTTCAAAACAAAGAAAGACATAACTAGTCAGGTTAAAGAGAAGTATAATACATTCTTTTCAGTTACACTCAACCCTTGCAAATTTAACAACACAATATTCCGCGTACCCTGCATCAAATAACTTCCCGGTACAGATATCGATAAATTTAGCAGGTCACTGCTCACAGAATCGCGGAAGTGTACTTTCCGTACTAGAATTCCTAAGTGTTCGCATCTCATGTCTTTCAGAGCCTCATAATTAACGTACAAGCGAAGCAATTCTTTCAGATATTCCCAGCTCCAGAGTTTATGGCCTGAAAGGAATGGCATTTCTACAAGATCAAGGCGTCTTATCGTCACAAACGGAAGACACTTATTTCATCGGATTTTTCTCGATACTATGTTCAAATGTTTAAAGGTTTTAGTCTTCTTCATCTCTGTGCTTTCTGACGTCGGTCGAGTACCAACACAACACGATATTTTGCAATTTTAGTCTTCGTTATTCCGAGATGACACGCTCGATAAAATCTCTCTGGGTTAATTTAATATCGCACGAGAAAAACACAATGCGCGCACTGAAGGCAGAACGAGTAAATACCGCTGAATTATTTCTTGTTTCATTTTATGACGCTGTGAAATGAGTTGGTACAAAACGTGCCTGCAATAAGAGATCATGGCCACAGTCGACACTGACTTTAGACTTAATGAATCGGCGTTGAGATATTTTTCAAAAATAAAAAATACAGGGCCTACTGAACAAAAATTTAACTATTGCAATTTATTCAGGGAGGAAATTTGTAATAGGTATGAACTTGAGTATCATTCTGAAGGTCAGATATGAGACAAAGAATATATTTGGTAGTACACTGGACATCCGAAATCTCTTAGATGAAATTTCTACTGCAAGATTTTAAGACATGGCTGCATGTTCCTATGCATTCATTTTGTGAAAAATACTGCTACTTTATTTCATTAATATTTTTAATGAATTAATTATGTGAAAAATAACACATTCAAAATTTAAAAAAAAAATCGAAAGTGAATAAATGTATATATTTATTCACACTGCAAATGGGTATATACCCGGTGGCAGTGGTAATTAATTACACTCAATAATGACAATTAATAATAAACACAACTAATAAAAAACAATAATTAATAATAATAATAATAATAATAATAATAATAATAATAATAATAACAAGGAGCATCCTAAATTAAATGAAGCATGGTCACTTAAAATAACATTTAAAGTAAATCTAATTTGTATCTTAACTCTAAGTTCGAACTAAGACCCAAGAGTATGACAGGTTCATACCTGCACAAGTACCTTTCGGCACTACACTTATTTCGCTGTCAACTCACTCACTGCACTGATTCTACCTGATATCACTAACACTTCTAACCATTTCATTGTTCAAATACTTTACACAGCCACTTCACTGACACCTACACACTTCACTTGCACAATAGACTTCACTGACACTACACACTTCACTGACACTACATACTTCACTGACACAATACACTTCCTCACTGATAGAACACTTCAAATAACAAGATATCAATTACACCCTTTAAGTAGTGTGTATAATATACTCCTTAAGCCTATTTTTAAATACATTTTTGGTTATTGGTAAAGCCTTTAGTAAGTCTGCAGATAAAGCATTCAAGTCCCTGATGAAATATTTCATAAAATGAATGCATAGAAATGTTTCTCTGTGTCTCGTTAATGTAACCAACAAAATAAGCTTAAAATTGAGATCTTCTACTAAAAACTTGGGTTTGAAATTATTTGTAAAAAAATATATAAAAAATAAAAAATCAAAAGCCAAAAAATATTTGGACATTCTAAATTTGGATTTTGTTAGTCAATTACATAGTAAACATGTTCTCAGAATTTGGTTAAAAATGATTAGGAGAAAAGTTGTCATTTTTAGTGGACTGTTCCCTTAATGAGCTATATTGTATTCATTAGTCATTTGTGTCCTGCTTAGAAGGAAATACTTCGAAAGCCGCATTAGTTTCTGGTTAAGATTTCGCTTGGTTTGGATGTTGTATTTCAAAAAGATCTCATCTGTATAACTGTATTACCTGCATAATGTAAGGGACAATCAATAAGATTCCTGACTATCCTGTATGTATGCAACTCATAGGATATAGTACACGGAGAAGTTATCTACAAACAGGGAAACTCCTGGAATCTATACTAAATGCATCACTTGAAAGGCAGAGAAGAAGACTAACCATTAGAAGTACTATATATGGAGAGATTTCAGGGCTTTGAAATGTTTGCACAAAATCACGTAAGTATAGAAACTCATTTCTTAAAATACTATCTGACGCTGTATGTTAGACTGACTCAACAGGCATGGAAGCAATGATCTTCAGTATATTTAACGGTACAATAAATACAAGTGTAGTTCGGAAATATATTCATTGCACCTAGTAGAAACTCTTTTACTGGAATTCAATGTACCAAACTGTATTATATAAATTGTAAAATATACCTATTTTTCATCCAGAGAGAGAGAGAGATAGAGAGAGAGAGAAATAACTCTTCCGGCCTTAATTAAGGATGACCACGAGAATCCGGAAATTAATGGCAATTAAATATGAATATTGTTATAAAAATAAAATGTAATAATTAAGCACCATTGATTATC
The DNA here is from genome assembly GCF_040183065.1 of Periplaneta americana. Taxonomy (NCBI): domain Eukaryota; kingdom Metazoa; phylum Arthropoda; class Insecta; order Blattodea; family Blattidae; genus Periplaneta; species Periplaneta americana. Next base: position 129,538,992 of record NC_091133.1, read on the forward strand.
AATTATAAAATAAAATCTTAGAAGATGACTATAAATTATACTTATAAATAAAAAATTTTATTTAAAATTAGCATATCCTTAATTAAGGCCGAGTGGTATAAATGAAACTGTATCATCTGCAGGGAATCTTTAAGAATTTGCTAGATAATTTTTTTGAATTTCAAAAGATGATATTGATAATTGTTTAAAAAAATTATATGTAAATTTTGGTAAAGAGCTCCGAGCACCAAAAAATATACCTGTCACTGACCAATTGAAGAGAAGGATGTTATACTTGCCACTAAGGTAGGGAATAGAAGGCTCATAAATGGCCCTCTTTTCCTGATCAACCTGATGAGCTTGGTTTAGATCTCTCTCCATGCGTATAGTTGGATCTATGATAATAGCCTTTTGTTGTTGCCTGTTTATTGCTATTATATCCGCTCTTCTGTGAGAGTCATCTTCAGAAATACAGTGGACCTCTTCATGAACTTCCAAACCCTTGTTCCGAAGAAGACAGGCCATAGCTCCACGGACTCTATGATGCCTGTTGTTACGCAATAACTCTCCTTTCCAACAAAAGCCTAACACAAATATAAACATGGAAAATCTACAAAATGTCAATTCTGAATTAGAGATTAGAGTAAGTAGACGAATTCTTCAGTAGAAAATGAGTGACTTTTCAGAAGAATGCAATCTTTAAGAAAGAAACCTTAGGCAATTTCAAAGTCGTTACTGAATATATAGTGGGTATTCTAGTACATACACAATACGTAAATTGACAAAGTAGGTTATATAATAGCATTTATTTTTTCGTTATAAAGTAAAACGCTTTGTATCGGAAGAAGAATTATACCTCTGACTTCTTTTCCACTCCACTCTCTCTTGAGAGTATTACATATAATTTAAGTCCATTACAGACTTCGATACAGAATAAAAGAATACGCTTCAATTTCAGGAATCTTCTTAATGTTTGTTTATTTGCAGGAAACTCTTGTTTGTCCTCGTGTATCAATCTTCTCCAAAAGCAATAAGAAATTAAAGAGAGGTTCTATAAAAGGTACATTAGGATAATTTGAAAATGTAATTTTGATTAAGTACAAACGCAGGATCTCCTCTCTCATTTGTTATATATGAAACAAAATAAATTATATCATAAGGTTTATTTCTTCACGAAACATTTGACGTGATGTGGCAGTGTTTTCTATATACACACACAACACAAACTCAATTTAAGCAATAAACTTTACGGATTAAAATACATTATATTATTAATCAGAGTACAGTTACGTTTTGAAATGAATTATTTTTTTATTTCATTTTTCTCAAAATAAAAACATATACTTTAGCGAAGCAATGGGGTTAGCCAGCTTTTGTTTTTTAGTTTCGTTGCCATTGTAACTGAATTTTTTTAAAAGGTCGTAAGTCATGACTTTTGAAATTTTCATTTTTATTGTAGTTTGGAAAGTACATTGATAAACTCATCGTTTTTGCATAAAAGGGCTCCAATAACATTGTCCGTTGGGTTGTTAGGGGCAAGCTAAACAGACAATTTGTTTTAATTTGACAGTAGTAATGACTGTATCGTTTTAAAACTATTGAATTGGTAGTGGTGACTGAGTGCAAACAGCTGAAAATAGAAGACATTACAAAAAAGACTGCTGTTTCTGAAGAAAGAAGGAACAAACAAAAAGTGAGATAATCGTTTTTGCAATGTGTGTCTATTCCGCTTTGAGTATACACATGACAGAGTTGGATACATCAAAGTATCTAGTAGTATCAATGAATTAAGCCTTCTCCGAGAATCTGTCCCTCCACTAAGCCCAGTCTACCCAGCAGGAAAAGTGCCAATAAAACGGAAAGAAGTGCAAGACTTGGAAAAAATGAAGCAGTAGGGGAGACCCGGGCAAAACGAATAACCCGGGCAAAGAGAATAATGCCTATTTCTTAGAAATGCCAACAGGTAGCGCTTTCTGCTATGTTGGGGAAGATCCCTACCAGATTTTGCTGCTGGACCTGACTTGTCGTCATTATAGCTAGTAAGAGAAGAAGTCAACGTGTGTTTAAAGAAAATTGACTGTTTTCTTAAAATATTTCAAGGTAAGAGAAACATTTGTGCAACATGTAGTATTGCAGAAACTCTTTGTTATGTGATAGTAATATATAGGCGATAGAATTAGTTCTAAAATGCCGTACTTACGAAGAAGATTATTGACGTTTATGTTTGTATAACCTTAAATTAAAAGCGAAGTGGCGTCTGTGGGCAAAGTGGATAACTTATCCGCTTTGTCCTGCGACATTTATTTGACTATATATGTGTCAGATGTATTTTTGTATATATTTGTCTATTGTAATAAAGGGTGTTAGATCATTTTACATAGTGGAGGCATTAAGTCACACTAATTAAATTATAAATCAGCAACACTGAACTTAATTTTTACTTAAAAAGGTCGTAATGTGTTTTCAGATGGTTTAATTTTTCAAAAGGAAGACGGAGCAAGCCAAATGGTCGGAAGAAGACATGAAGAAAGCACTTGAAGAAATAAAATCTTCCAATCAGTGGTTCTGCTATCTGGCCATACAACCATAATGTGTTTCTTGATGAAGAGTGTGCTCCAGATGAACTTACAGATCGCCCACTTACGACAAAAATCAGCGAAACGACAGCTGGCTCAGATTTAACAAATTCTGCGGTGCCAGCTTCTTCAGCGGCTGAAGAAACAGTTAATGCTCACTCAGAATCAACCACCTCTGTGATGTCTGCATCTTCAGAGATCGACGAAGTATTCAAAACATCAATTACACTCATTAACATTGCGTTTGTGTGTTGATTTAATTTTATTATCAGTGAATAGAAATTAAATAGAAAGATGAAAATGTTATAGGGATATTCACTTTGCCCGGGTGCATGGGGAAAGCAAATAATCTATATATATATATATATATATATATATATATATATATATATATATATATAATTTGAACTGGTAATGGAAATTACGGGAAAACGGCTGAACGGATTTTAATAAATGGCCCCTCATTTTGAAGCTTGGAACCCAAAGTTTTTCGGAAAAGTAGTAGTTTTCAGTGAAATGTCAATTTTCCTACACAATTTTCCTATTTTCCAAAATCCATCTGTTGTCAGTTTTGAGAACTTATTTTAACGAAACACGGCCGACTTGATTGACTTTCAGAACAAAACACACACACTACAATAAACAATAGGCTATTACACGAAGGCCATGACCTGCAGGATTGCCGACATATTTAGAGCTCAATTCAATTTGTTATTAAAAACTGATTCTGCAGTGTATAATAATTTTCTGAATACAACTGTGTATTGGATATTCAAATCTACGAAACTTGAGGTGGTTTGATGACATTATTATCATTAGAAATTAAATATTATTATAGTTAATATCATGATGCATCTATTTTTCATTAATTGTACATAATATTGATGCTATATTGATGATATGAAAGTGAAACGTTTTGAGGTTATGTAAGTAAATGTAGAGAATATCTTAATTTAGATCTTTATTTCTATAATTTACTGAGTGGCTGCTATAGGCCTATATACGAGTAACTACAAAACTTAAGTAAGATAATAATATTGTTATTAGAAATCAAATATTTTTATACTTATTAACCCAGTGGGGTTGGGTCTTTTTCATATACTTAATGGCGGTGTAGTGTAGATATTGATATGTGTCATTGTCTTCAGTATTGGCTCGAGAGAGCGCAAAAATTACAGTTCCTAAGGAAAGATAAAAAGGTATTACTTACTGATAAAATAAGAGGCCTAGAAATTTTTGTAGTCTCCAGATCATTTCAGCAAGATCTTTTAGTAGGATAAAATGATTTTACTCTCAACATTTCAAGTTCTACATGCAGCAGCTATACGAAAATGCTATTGTTCGAAAGCTTAGCAAACCTGACATTTTTTTAACTTTTGCCTACAATGCACAATGACCTGAAATAGCTACTGCTATCGTCCTGACATTGATACTTGCGTTTTCGCGTTGAAACTCAAAAACTGAAGTTGGATAGGTTCAAGAAAAAGTATTTGGCCTAAAAAAATCCATTCAGAGGGAGTATGTTTCATTATTATGGAAGCAAATAACTATCAAAAAGAGAAGTATTCTTCATTGAAAATAAATCTGAACAATTTTTATTTGAACGTCTAAAGAACATAGTTTGCAGCAGTATTTGCTGCACAAGCCACTAGTTAACTATATTTTCTTTCTCAAATCATATCACTCTCCGTAGGTACGAGAAACGAATTGCTGTTTTGCAGATATGTGGACAACATGTGTCACAACCAAAGTCATGAAGTTTTTATTTCGGGAGCACCAAAATATATTCTGTGGCATTGTTTATTCTTAGCTTATCCGCTTTGCCCGGGTTTCTCCTAGGTCCTACATCTCAAGTCAGCATACGGCATTTTATGAAGAACTTTTCAGCTAGCCTACAGACAGTAATGCAACATACGATGACTGGAAAACAGTAATTGAGGCCTTCCAAACCCAAAAGAGCTAAGTGACAAAATTCTGTTGTTTTTTGGGAAATAAGTAAAAACTGATTAATTCTTCAGGGTTTTAATATAACATGTAGCAAAAAATTATTAACATTCTTTGAATCTTGCTTTATTGACTATATGCTTTTTTGGGCTATAATTACTCATACACTCCACACAAAAAATTTGAAATTGAGATATTTGGAAAGGAACCAAGTGCAATCTAATATTTATATTGAACAGAGCTAAGTACCTTCCTGTCTTTCGATGCCATTCAGATTAAAGTTTGGTTGGAATTAGAAAAAAGTTAAAAATAAAGGAAAACTAATGTTATCAGTAGACTTCGTATTCTAGCTACCTAAAGACTGAAGTTAAAGACACACTGGGTATATAGTAGCCGAACACAGGTAATGCAACGGATAAGGATATAAACAAACAGGTCGTCGCTGCGTGTTCGTGGAGTACAGTCAACTGCCAACATTCTGAAGCTATGCTAGTAAACACCTGCTTGAGCCGTGATGTTCATTTTCGTCGTGATCTTTGCAGTGAATAATAACGTGCATTCGCAAGTTACGGAACTTGAACATATGCGGATGTCACTTTAAATTATTTTATATTATAAGAAATCCTTTCAATAGCACATGACGTTACTTACGCATGATGTAGTGCAATATATTCCTATTGTCTGATATTTTTTCCTGTTTCGTTAGAATATTGCATGTCGCTCATCGCTTAAAACTCACTAATTTTCTATTTAGGTACTTCTCTAGAAATTCCCTAAAATGTAGATTATTCAATTTACTAATTGGGATGTTGGTACCGAACATCGTGGTAGGCTACACAAATCCATGCTAAACGTCGAGTTAATATCTTCATAATTTTCAGATTTTTATAGTACTGATTTTTTAGATTACGTTCAACAATCTTTCTGTACCTTTTGGTATTGCAGTGTCTTTCAGTGCACTGTTTTTGTCACTTTTACGTTTATTTTACTCACATTATATATAACGTTGTCTATATTGACAGTGAAAATATTAGTTCAAATATCCTCAACTATGCCCTGCAATATTACACGCTTGAGCGTCTTACCTAAGGCATTTTACCTCTTCAATGAACCTCAATCAGCCACAAAGATGTAGTTATTCAAATAATACGACCAGTAAGAGCAGTGATCGATAAGACTACTCTCTATGACTGCGTCCCGGTTTTGACTTTCTAGAGGAAGAGATGAGCATCGTGCCTCACTTGAGAATTTGTGCCTCACTGACCTTCACAGAGCTTATCGCTCTGAGTGACATCATCTTCACAGTCCCCGTTCCTCCCTCACGCAGCTCCTAGGCGTGGGCAGGTTCTACATCGGTTTCATAAGCAATATCAGTGGTGGCATAATGGCATTATCAAAGCAGTGTGTACGCGTTAGAAAACGATTATTTCATGAGAAATGGGAGGAAGAGTTTTTTTGCTGTTTAGAAGGGGACAACATACGATGTATGTTATGATCGAAAATCCTATTAGGCATTAATAAATTTAATATACAACGGCATTACTCCCTATGTCATAAAGAACATGCTGAATTAGAAGGTATTCCGAAGAAAATTTATGATCTTAACATTTGCATAGTATACTAAATACGACATTACACCTGAAACACGCTGCATTAAAAGGTACGAGGAATTAAATGTTGTTTGTACGTATTATTTCCAAAAGAAATTTATAAAAAAAAATATATATATATATATATATATATATATATATATATATATATATCAAATGTGCGTAGAAAATGAAATATGATTTTCTGAAATTATTTTAGGTCGAGAATGTGCAAGTCTATTAAGTAATCTTGAGAAACGCCAGAATATTCAAGACATTAAACGCAGACAACGTGATGGAATATTATTGGCTAGTTATGCAATTTTTCGCCTGTGATTTAAATCAATTCAGCGACGGAGAAACAGTAAAGAGGTTTATGATTAAAGCTGCCAAATTAATTTTCCAAATTGAATAAAAGTTTTCGAGTCTCTCACGTTAACCAAGCGCTTTCCTAATAATTCGCCACTGACCGCCTTAGCGATTACGATAAGGTGACGCAGGTCACAGCAGTTTATATTTCCCATCCTACTCTGCAGTCTCCTCTCCTAGTAAACAAACTATTTCAAATCGAGTGCCTCACGTAACCGAAAATTGTGCTCATGTATGTTCTAGAGGAAGAGGGCAGAGGATGCATAACTATTTTGTACCTATTTTGTATTTTGTACCTGTACCTTCGCTGTGACGTCACATATACTTCGAATCAGACAATTTCATTCAAGTTTATAGGTAGCTGAAATAAGAAACCTAGTTATCAGTGTTATTAATGTTGTTAGGTCATGAACATTAATGGCAGTAGTCATACAAAACTTGGTAGAACCTTCAAGTTAGGCGAAAAACTGCTGAAAAACTCTCGATTTTCTTGGTCTATGTAAGGAAGCGTTTTCCGTAAGTCTTCTTTGTTCATAGAAGACAGAGCAGCTGTTGCCGGAAGAGCTTGAATTTGTATCTTGGCGATAAAATAAAATGTATTTTGTTGATTTCTTAATGACTCACTGTATCACTGCATTTTTATTCCAATATCAGCGACATACCTTTTTCTCATGCTATACTTTCATCAGATGCACGGCCGCATGCTCTAACTCTACAGTAGCTCCAACGAATCATGTGTAGCGCACGCAGGTGGACAATATCCGCTATGCTAAGGAGTGACACTGCATAGCTACAATAAAAACATAGTTAAAAATGCAAGGAAAACGTTTTTCATGTCACTGTACCTATGGTCTAAGAGGAACTTCTACGTCGTTCAGTATGTGTGTAAGCATGTCAATAACTTAGATATATTTTCCGAGAAAAATGTACGCATTAATATTATCTCGGAGAATTGTAATATTTCCTTAAATGGTGACAAAAAAAAAAAAACAGCCGGCAGTCACGTCTTAGGAAAACCGACGTTTGAGAATGAAAGATGTGATGTGTACCTCAAAACTGTCGATATTTTATGAGAAATTTAGGAGAAAAATACAGAATCACAAATAAAACAAATGCATATGGAAACACTTGTCATTAGAGAACGAATATTCAGAACCATATATAAAATTGTGAAAATAAATCATATCCGACGATATATATTTAAAAAGATTAAATGGAACTGATAAGGTAATTTTCTGGACATAGAAAAATCGTGTATTGACGTAACAGCCCATAAAGCGGATAACATTAAAGAAAGCATTTCTAGTAATATATACACCTTAAATACACACTTTCAATTAACATTAAGTTATCGAAATGAATTATCTTCTGATTTTTCTTTGGTAGTGGGTATGTTCATGATCCGCATCTTTAAGAAGGGGGAAAGACCAACTGTAGTAAATTTCGAGGAATATTACTTTTATTGACGTCATACAAATTATGTCCAATATTTTTGTCGAATAGGTTAACTCCATATGTAGATGAAATTATCGGGGATCATCAATGTGATTTTTGGCGTCATATTTCGTCTATTGAGCAGATCTATTCGATAGATATTGGAGAAAAATGAGTGTATAAGAGCACAGTAGATCAGTTATTCATAAATTTGTGTAAAATTATAAAGTGTGTATATGTAAATTTTTTTTAAATGATTATATGTATATACTTTTTTCTGTGAACTATAAATAGAGAGAGGGTTTGGAATCGAACGGGTTACATCAGCTGATTGTCTACGCGGATGACGTGAATACGTCTTTTTCCCTCCGGTCTCCCAGCTAACACTCTATATGCATTTCTGGATTCGCCCATACGTGCTACATGCCCTGCCCATCTGAAACGTCTGGATTTAATGTTCCTAATTATGTCAGGTGAAGAATACAATGCGTGCAGTTCTGTGTTGTGTAACTTTCTCCATTCTCCTGTAACTTCATCCCTCTTAGCCCCAAATATTTTCCTAAGCACCTAATTCTCAAACACCCTTAACCTATGTTGCTCTCTCAAAGTGAGAGTGCAACTTTCACAACCATATAGAACAACCGGTAATATAACTATTTTATAAATTCTAACTTTCAGATTTTTTGACAGCAGACTGGATGATAGAAGCTTGTCAACCGAATAACAGGCATTTCCCATATCTATTCTATGTTTAATTTTCTCCCGAGTAACATTTATATTTGTTACTGTTTTTCCCAGGTGTTTGAATTTTTCCACCTCTTTAATAGATAAATTTCGATTTTTTATATTTCTATTTCGTACAATATTCTTTTCACGAGACATAATCATACACTTTGTCTTTTCGGGATTTACTTCCAAATCTATCTCTTTACTTGCTTCCAGTAAAATTCCCTTGTTTTCCCTAATCGTTTGTGGATTTTCTCCTAACATATTCACGTCATCCGCATAGACAAGCAGCTGATGTAACCCGTTCAATTCCAAACCCTCTCCGTTATCCTGGACTTTCCTAATGGTATACTCTAGAGCAAAGTTGATAGTGCATCTCCTTGCTTTAGCCCACAGTGAATTGGAAACGCATCTGACAGAAACTGACCTATTTTAATTAATCGAACTAGTTTCTTAGGAATACCAAATTCAATAAGAATATCATATAAAACTTCTCTCTTAACCGAGTCATATGCTTTTTGAAATATATGAATAACTGAGGCTATATATATATATATATATATATATATATATATATATATATATATACACATATTTTATTCCTAAGTACTTAAGAATGATTCATCCCTGTCCGATAAACAACTCCATACTTCTGTCTCCCATCTTGTATCAAATTTATGCCACTTTCAATCTAGACATGGAAAATTTTCCAATTTGAGCACTAGATTAAACCATGTTAAAAGTACGAAAGAGTTTGGAATAGGAAAATAAATGTTAATGGATGAGAATATGTAATCTACGTTTTACATAAATTTGTTCTGATCGGTTACACATCTAGAACACGGCAGCACGTTCGGTGCCACCAAAGTGTGGCGTTATGCAGATAGAGCTGAGATGCACTCGTACACTGTTACAGACTAATAGCTTTTAAACTGAAAGGAGCCATTTGTCCAGCCACATCAAGGGACCGGCCATCCGTACGTATGCCCTACGTCGTACTGGACAATTGGATATCGGAAATGACGATAGGGAAAATTGATACGATCAGGACATAACAATAGCTGTTCGTTCTCTCACTGACCCACTCGGCTGCACTGCGAATCGATATCACACTCTGATAGTCGCCAGCGCGGACCGAGGTAAACCGCACACCTCCGGCAAGATCGGTATTTTTATTCGTCAAACATTTATCTGCCGATCTGCTTGCATGTCGGAGCCTTTTACATAGTACCACATATATATCTCATCGAGACAGGAAGCTTTGCATATGACAATTTATTTTATTGCAGTATAAAATATTACAACTTTTTAACTCAGAAAGAAAAAGAATGAATTATGCATGTCCTAACACCCTTGGAACTTAAGCTACAAAACTATCCAAAAGAAGAATGGATTGACTTGCTGTTTTATCCTCGTACTATTATCATAAGTAACACCGCGAGTGGAGTTTCATCTTGTCGATAATTTCACAAGCGCGGGAAATTATCTGAAAAGGTGAATCCATGAATAATATTTGCCGAGTCTTTTCCTGATTAGAACATTCAATAAACAGCACTAATAAAACAAAAATAATATATTTTATTCCATTTAATTTACTTGCATATCGAACTTCGTACGTTGGAACGCTATTCTATACTTATGCTTTAATGTTATAGTGTTTGGAATTTGAACCACAGATGAAGGTATTTATTTATATTCACAAATCAGAATTACTTGCTATCTAGTGTTATGAATCTGACCACATTTTTTTTATTAACAGGAACATGTATGATACATAAGTGTCAGCCTGAAAAGGCTTTTACTTTAACAGAGATTGTTAACAAGTAGGTGCATTTATATTTTTAATTGAGGTGACCGAGCTTGACGGTAGTTATACGATGAAAGAGTAATGGAACGGAGAAAAATTCTCTCCGGCGCCGGGATTTGAACCCGGGTTTTCAGCTCTACGTGCTGATGCTTTATCCACTAAGCCACACCGGATACAACTCCGACGCCGGTTAGAAATCTATGACGTAGTGCAGAGGGCGGCCACTAGAGGGAACCCAAGAGTTGGAGCTTAATCTGAGACGATTCTAACCGGCGTCGGAGTTGTATCCGGTGTGGCTTAGTGGATAAAGCATCAGCACGTAGAGCTGAAAACCCGGGTTCAAATCCCGGCGCCGGAGAGAATTTTTCTCCGTTCCATTACTCTTTCATCGTATGATGACGCAGAATATCTGCATGGAAATATCATATGTACTTCGGTACATTAAAATAATATGTTGACAGTAGTTGTTATTTTTTACTCTTGTTGCCAGGGCTCTTATCAGAGGATTGGGGTGGTACAGCAAGTCCTTATGAAATTTTTCTGTAAATTTCGGTATAATGTCGTAGAAAGATTCTATTTCAATCATGTCTTGTAGTCGTTTATTGGTGGTTCTATAGTCTGCACCAGTGATAGTTAGGGATACTTTTCTCTGTATAGCATGAAGACGTCTGATAATTTGGAATTTTGCATTGCTCCAGATTTCGCAGCCATAGGTCATTTGAGATCTTATAACAGAAGTGTAGAGGATTTTTTTCAAGGGAAGTCTGATGTAAGGTGACTTCAACACTCGATATAGATGAATGAATCTGGCTAATGCTTTGTTACGAGCTGCTTCAACATGGTGTTGTTTATCAAGTGTAATGCCGAGGTATTTTACAGATTGTTTATAGTACATATCTTCGGAGAAGAGATTGAGGTGATCTGGTGTTTTTGGCTTTCTTCTGGTAAAAGTGATGGCTTGAGTTTGACTTATATTGACTTTTATTCTCCAGTTTCTTAGCCACATTTCCAATATTTTGAGTTGTTTTTGCATAGTACGTTGTGCGATGTTGATTGAAATGTCACTGGTGAAGTAGGTGGTGTCATCTACGTATAATCCCATATTGCACTCAGAAATCAATGGAATAGCATATACATAAACTGAATATAAATGCGGTACTAAGACGGAACCCTGTGGAACTCCGGTTTTGATATTCTTGATTATTGATAATGTGCCATCCATTCTGACTTGAAAAGTTCTATCTGTTAAGTAATTATGTATTAGGTGAATAAGGTTATTATCTATTGACAGTTTAATTAATTTGAATAAAAAAGACCCGAGTGCCAAAGTGTGTCAAAAGCATATGCTATATCAAGAAATGTAGAAATTTATATTCACAATTTAGTACTACTTTCTATCTAGTGTTAGAAATCTGAACAACAAAGGAGGCATTTATTTAATACTCACAATTCAGTACTACCTGCATCTATTGTTAAAAAGCTCAACTGCAGGTGAATAACTGAACAGCGGAATGGTGTGAAGTATAGCATTTTATTAAAATTAACTTGATCTAAACAAATTAAAGTTGCCATTTAACTTATGTTAATTCTAAATAAAAGTTTGAAACCTTATAATATGGATCTTAATACATTCTTATATCTTCATGTTATTCAAGGTACAATTAATGCGGAATTGGCGTCCTTTAAAAGTAAAAATATGTGATCTACTTGCGTCTACATACTTTCATTTTCAGTAACCACACACTAGCCGTTAAATTTAACTCAAGGTTATGACCTTAACTGTCCCAGCGAAAATAAAACATTGTATTCATTTTAGTTGCTTATTTAACGACTCTTTATCAATTACTAGGTTATTCAGCGTCGATAGAATTGGCGAAAGCAAGATGGTATTTGGCGAGATGAGGCCTAGGATTCGCAATAGATTACCTGAAATTCACCTTACGACTGGAGAAAACCTCGAAAAAACCCAACGAGATAAGCTTAAGTGGGTATCGAAGCCACTCTCGAGCGCATATGAGGATCAGCAGACAAACACGTCTACCGCCTGAGTTAAAGCGGTGACATATACAAGTATATATATATATATATATATATATATATATACATTTTTTTTTTATTTAAATGTATACATTTATTACAATTATTACAATCTGAAAACCACAAAAATACATATTAAATGTAAACATAGGCCTATATCAACTGTGTGTGGATAAGCTTCAGGGCTTCTACCGCGTTGTCTTGGTGTTATTGGCTGACGTTTCGACCGCTGTGTTGTGGCCATCTTCAGAGCAGTTGCTGGATAAGGAAATAGTCTGTCAGCTATTATACAGGGTGTTTAAAAATACGGGGCATAATTTCAGATATGTATGTCCCACATGTAGACAATCAAAATAGTTTATTACAACATGTGTCCGGAAATGCTTCATTTCCGAGTTATGGCCTTCATAACATTGAAATTCACCGGAACGTTTTTCTTTCCGCAGGTCGTTGCCATTACAGAAGATGTTCAAAATGTCCACCTCCTGCTTGAACACAGACCTCACATCGATGTCTCATTGACTTACGAACACGATCCCAAACTCCAGGAGTATTGCGTATGTCCTCAGAACATGCCACAATTCGATTTCGAAAGTATTCCAAATCAGGCACCGGAGACGAATAAACCAATGATTTTAAATGGCCCCACAAGTAGAAATCGAGAGGGTTCAGACCAGGTGAGCGTGGAGGCCAAGCAATTGGGCCACCTCTACCTGTCCATCGATCAGGAAACCTTCGATCCAAGTACCGGCGAGCCGTACGACTGAAGTGTGCAGGAGCGCCATCATGCAAGAAGTGAATATGTTGACGATTGATCATTGTTGCTGTGGGTACCTCTCCTGGTACAAACGACGAGCCAGCGCAGCATTGCCGTCCGCCTTACCGTACATGAAGTGTATCTCTGCCAGCTCTTGATTTGAATACATGTCGCACAATCTAACGCCTACACAACACTGAATGTAACCTTCGCCTCGGAATGAACTGTCAGAGTGCCCTCTTAATGTCTCCTTTGACGGCAACGACCTGCGGAAAGAAAAACGTTTCAGTGAATTTCAATGTTGTGAAGGCCATAACTCGGAAAGAAAGCATTTCCGGACACATGTTGTAATGAACTATTTCGATTGTCTACATGTGGGAAATACATACCTGAAATTATGCCCCGTATTTTTTAAACACCCTGTATATATAGTAGTCTCGATGGGGGGAGTACTTGCTGTGATAGGTCGTAGGTTCTCCTTCTGGCATCTGATTGGTCGCAGTACTCCCCCCATCGAGACTACTATATATATAATAGCTGGCAGACTATTTCCTTATCCAAAAACTACTCTGAAGATGGCCACAACACAGCGGTCGAAACGTCAGCCAATAACACCAAGACAACGCGATAGAAGCCCTGAAGCTTATCCACACACCATTTACACCAGCCGCGGAAGCCTACGCGAACATATATCAACTGTACCTAAAACGACACTGACACATAATGTCTCACTCATTTTGAATGATTCTGTATATGGATTGTATTTCGTTCATTTCTTCTGCAGTTTTCTTTGTTTGTCAGCCTTACTGTCGTTCACATTTAGCAGCGGGGAGAGCTGTGAAGTCCTAAACATTAAATCTCGAAGAAGCACCTCGTCATCGCATTGTGCGGCTCTCACAAGTGATAGAGACGATTTTAAATTGAACGTCAGGCACTTCGCAACATAATGGGAGCAAAGTGAGAGGCGTTTGCTGAAGACTCGAGCAAAGTTATGTGCCGTATTATCGTATTTAAGACAGTGTTGGCTGAGTAGACGTAATTTTGTTACCCCCGCCATCGTAAACACTTTGCACAATGACGTCAGGCCTTATTTAATAATGTCTGCGTCGGTCAACAAAACGCAAACTATAGCTTCATGCAGTAAGACGTCCTCAGTCGTGGGTATCTTAACTGCGTTTTGCTTTCTGCTACAATGTTGGCATTAGTATAAGACTTAAAGAGTGTCGTTTAGTTATATAGTTTAATAAAGCAACACACAAAATATAGCGTGATTCGTTGCGGTATGGATAAAATAAAAACGCAGTGCAATGAAAATTTTAACTTTTCATTATTCCGTACATTGTAAATCACTCGATAACGTGGTGGTTTCCAAGAGCCACTCATGTCTCGTCAAGCAATGAGGGGACAAAATTTCGTTTCCACGCAAAGACATCACTTACGAACAATACATTAGACTATGATGGTTTCTAATATGCCACTCCGCTGCGCATACTCAGTCCGCACAAGATTGCGTCAGGTCCCGCTTGAATAGCCGGCAACCGTTCCGGCATCTGACGGCAGGATTGTTACAAAAATTACATCTGAGCCAGCGACGATATGGGTGAAAAAGTGATAGATTTGGTACGGAATCACCCTATATTATATAATTTATCGAATAATAATAAACTGTAAAAAAAAAACACAGTAAAAGAGAATGTGTGGCAGATGATTGGGAAAATCTAGCAAGTTTATTCTAACTTAATAAGTCGTTTCTTATTACATATTTTGATAGGTTATCCTGGCTGTTTAATTTATCCCAAAACTAAAAATAGGCTACATATTTCCTTATGAAGTCAGAAATAGTGATGGTTAATTTAAAATGGAATATATAGTATTAACAAAATTTGGATTTCTGTTACATTGCTCCTTCATTAATTTTTGTGTTAAATCTGATATCCAGATACCTTTCATGCGACATTATTTAATGATAACTCAACTCTTTTAATTTCTAAAGTTTATTTCGACACAATTATCAGAAACATATTTCTTATACACCTACACAATAAAATGCACTTATCGGTGCTTTTTGTTTGTACAGGGACATCACTTTATTTTTACTAACATTTATAATATTAACCTGGCTATACCTTTGGATTAACGGTTGAGAACCGGAAACACCGTTTGCTACCCCCTTCCACGACTGGAGTTCGATGATCAATTTATTAGGTATAGGAGGGAAGAAAAGTAGTTCATCCATTTACGTAAATTAGGAAATATCGCGATTTTCAGTTTTATAATTTTCATTATAAGTTTTTGTTTAATAAAAATACAGTACTGTATTAACAATAAATGTTTTTACTCACGAACTGAGTTATCCATTCGGACGTATTCATTGTGCAGTGTATACTATACTGTCTACAGCACATTAGCGTACAATATAGAGAATGAAGTTAAATTGAAAAAAATAATCATAATATGGATATTTAAACACATTTTTTAAAATGCTGGCCGTTCATTTCGATACAGGTTTCAGTTCTTTTGTGCATATTATCGCACTATAGACTACTGTACGTAATTCCAATTACCAGTTTCGTCCTTCGTACTAGTAACTAATGTTGAAATAATTCTGTACCTACTCTATAAAAGAGTACCTTACGTACTGTAAATTCAATATTCACTTCTGCCCGACCCGAAAAGATAAAATTACTCAGACATGCTATGTGCTGTCCGTCCTAGTGGTTATGTAGCAGGGTCGTAGAAAGGGGGGAAATCACGTGACAGATAATTACTTAACGAGGTCTTTTTATTTAAGTTATTTTAAACAGTTGTATAATATTACGTAGACGCCCAATTCCTAACAGAAATTAATATTTCAGATAAGAGCTAAGACAGTCCAGCCACTACCCTTTACAGAGGGGCGAGCAGAAGCGAGTGCGGGAAACCGGGATGCGACGTAGGCAAACGGACAACAGTACCTGTGCGAAAATATGATTCAATATTGAAAGTTCTTTCGTCACTGGAAAACGCGAACATATTTCTGGAACGTACTATACACAGTAACTCAGTACTACTTACTATGACCGCATACGCGGCCTTGGTTCTGTGTGGAGAACGGTTGGAAGTTTACTAGTGGGAGTGAAGTACATAAAAAAATTCAGATACAATAAAAACTGAAGTAATAATAAAATTATGTCCCTGTATGTGTATGTATGTATTTAGTCACACTGCAAATGAGTAAGGGGACTTTGTGCCCATCCTGTATAATAGCAGGAAAAATATCGTAAATAACGAATAAAATAGAATGTAGAATGTTAGAAGTCATAAACGGGATGCAGAAAACTTTAAACAGTTCGTTTAAGAGGCAGGAAAATGTCAGGAGTTTGTTTACGATACTAAACATGAACCATCTGAATTCACAGCCAAATGCCCTTCGAATGGACTGATATCAATAAGCACAGAAACTGTTACGAAGCATCTGCAACCGTCAGAAAGAAATCCGTTTGATGTCTGGAGAACTGCGATTCTGACTGAATACATCACGTGTTGTCAGGACGTTCTTGAGTACGGTTGAAACATGAGGTCTCCAGCTTTTGAAATTTCAAATAAAATGGGATAGAGAATATAAACATAATCACATAAATTAAGTGTGAAGTGTTAAGCGAAATGCGTCACATGGCGAGTAGACACACATGCACAAACGCACGGAGAGAATTGTCCAGAAAGTGGCTAAAGAGTGGGAAATTTTTCCGAAAAAATAACCTCTTTGAAAAATAATGTAAAACATACCAAATAAAATATCTAAAATCTATGTAACTAATAGCACAGATGCAATACGCAAATTCTGTCGGGAAAAACCAACAAGGAAGAAGTTTTAAGTATCTGACTTTCATTAAATGTAAGTTATGTGTTCGAAACCGGAAAGGATAATTTGTGGGATCCTTGCACTAATAGCTTATGTATGTTATTCATTCGTGAAATCTATACAATATTGAGTGGATAAGTAAGAGAATCCCAATTTCTCTCCTAACATTATTTCATCTGTTTCTCCAGAATATTCCTCGATTGTAAGGCGAAGGTCTGATAAAACCATACCGAAACTTCGGTCTCAACCAGGCAAAGTAGGCTCTCATTTCGCTATCACTTCTTCCTTCCACGATAGATAATAGCACAGTAAGTGATACAGTGTACTTAAAATTCGGACAAAAATAATAAAAAGTAGGAACTTACTTACTTACTGGCTTTCAATAAACCCGGAGGTTCATTGCCGCCCTCACATAAGCCCGCCATTGGTCCCTATCCTGAGCAAGATTAATCCAGTCTCTATCATCATATCCCACCTCCCTCAAATCCATTTTAATATTATCTTACCAGCTACGTCTCGGCCTCCCTAAAGGTCTTTTCTCCTCCGGCCTCCCAACTAACACTCTATATGCATTTCTGGATTCGTCCATACGTGCTATATGCCCTGCCCATCTCAAACGTCTGGATTTAATGTTCCTAATTATGTCAGGTGAAGAATACAATGCGTGCAGTTCTGCGTTGTGTAACTTCCTCCATTCTCCTGTAACTTCATCTCTCTTAGCCCCAAATATTTTCCTAAGCACCTTATTCGCAAATACACTTAACCTACGTTCCTCTCTCAAAGTGAAAGTCCAAGTTTCACAACTATAAACAACAACTGGTAATATAACTGTTTTATAAATTCTAACTTTCAGATTTTTTGACAGCAGACTGGATGATAAAAGCTTCTCAACCGAATAATAACAGGCATTTCCCATATTCATTCTGTGCTTAATTTCCTCCCGAGTATCATTTATATTTGTTAGTTCGATTAATTAAAATGTGTCTCAGTGAAACGTACAGCAGAGTTCGTATAGGTCAGTTTCTGTCAGATGCGTTTCCAATTCACTGTGGGCTAAAGCTGTAGGAACGCTGACAATAAGAGTAGCAATATATTATATCTTGTGAATTACATTATATTTTATTACTTAGATGTAAAGTGTGGCAAGAGCATAAACAGTATGTTATGTAATGGAACTTATTTTCAGGACGCGCTGTGCCATTAGGTTGCTAGATGACTATATGTCAGAGGAAAGTAGTTTTCTGATATAGATGGCCAGTAACTTATTCTTAACTTTAATCTGTAGTTGGAATCATATTTCATGCCACCCACCCTACCATTATTCTTGTCGTTTTTTGTACCACACTGTTTAATAACGTACATTTGGTACTTTTTCGATACACTCGTATACAAAGAAAACACTTAGCGACAATATTTCATGAAATTATACGAGATTAGCTCAGATGCAATAACAATTTTGATATGAGAAACTTAAATTCGAAATCTTTCTTCTGCGTAATAACATCCATGTGAAACCATGGCGACTACAACCAGGCGTAAGTACACGTAGGGAAATTTGAGAGGGTAAAAATCGCGTGATATGAAAATAATAACAGACTGAGGGGAAAGGTGAAGGGGGGAGGCAAGTTCTATGAAGTAATAAAGATAAAGAGACCGACGAGGGAAATGCAGCTAGTGAAGGGAGGCGTGTACACACCTCCCTCAGAGCGCACGCAGTGTGGATGTCGGAACACAATTGCCAAAGCTTCGTTCACTATCTTCAGAATTGTCGTCATGACAACGGCATTTTGTTAGCGACTACAAAATACAGTTTATTATATAAGAAATTGTTTTACATCTCTAACTTACTAGTGGCTTGTGCAGCAAATTTTGCAAACTAAGTTCGTTAGACGTTCAAATAACATTTTTCAGATTTATTTTCAGTGAAGAATACCAGACAATTTGAAAGTTATTTGCTTCCATAATAATGAAACATACTCCCTCTGAATGTTTTTTATGGCAAATACTTTTTCTTGAACCTATCCACCTTCAGTTTTTGAGTTTGAACGCGAAAACGCAAGTAACAATGTCAGGACGATCAGTGGGCTTTTTATGTGGGAGTAAAGCAATAGCTATTTCAGGTTATTGTGGATTGTAGGTGAGAGTTAAAAAAATGTCAGGTTTGCTATGCTTTCGAACAATAGACATAGCATTTTGGTTAGCTGCTGCATGTAGAGCTTGAAATGTAGAAGGTAAAATCATCTTATCCTGGTAAGAGATCTTGCGGAAATGATCGGGAAACTACAACATTTTGTAGGCCTCTTATTTTATCAGTAAATAATACATTTTGGTCTTTCCTTAGGAACTGTAATTTTGGCGCTCACTCGAGCCAATACTGAAGAGAATGACGCATATAAATATCTACACCACACCTCCATTAAGTATATGAAAAAGACCCAACCCCACTTGATTAATAACTATAAAAATATTTGATTTTTAATAACAATATTATTATATTACGTAAGTTTTGTAGTTATATACACTATATAGCCGCCACTCAGTAAATTATAGAAATGAAGATCTAATTTAAGAAATTCTCTACGTTTATTTACATAACCCCACTTTCATATCATGAACATAGCATTAATATGTATAATTAATGAAAAATAGTCATATCATGGCATTAACTATAATAATATTTCATTTCTAATGGTAATAATGCCATCAAACCACCTCAAATTTGGTAGATTTTAACATCCAATACACAGTTATACTCAGAAAATTACACAATGCAGAATCAGACCTGTAAATTATTTTTAGTAAGAATTGAAATTTTTAATAACCAATTGAATTTGAGCTCTAAATATGTCAGCAATCCTGCAGGTAATGGCCTTCGTGTAACAGCCTATAGTTTATTGTAGTGTGTGTTTTGTTTTATCCTGTAATGCAATTAGTTCTCAAAACTGACGAAAGATGGATTTTGGAAAATAGGAGTATTATGTAGGAAAATTATCGCTTCACTGAGATTTGCTATTTTTCTGAAAAACTTCGGGTTTCAAGCTTCAAAATGACGGGTCATTTATTAAAATCGTTCAGTCGTTTCTCTGTAATTTCCATTACCAGTTCAAATTATATATATAGATGTGTAATGATCTTAGGATCAAACCTACTTGAAGTGGAAGCCCCATTAAAATTAAAATTAAATTCGTGGCGTGACAGCCCAAGAAGGGTCAAGGCCTACCAGCCGGCTGCTGTCCTCAAATTCACGTGCCTTAGCAGATGTGAACAATCATGTAACCAGAACGGACGTATCATGTGGTTAGCATGTTGAACCTCTAGTCTTTATAGCTGGTTTTCGTAGCCGGATTTCGCTACCTATCGCTTTCCAAATTCATTGCGGTCCTGGTGGGCACCTCTCCTTATACGGACCGAAATACCGTCAGAATATTTATTCCCCCGTGGGGACTCGAACCAGCGCGCATTCCGTAAGGCGAGTCAAGGCATGATGCCTTAGACCACGATGCTACGGCGCGGCGCTGGCCGTAGAAAACCCATAGCCAATATAAATTCCACCAAAGATTTTTATGAAAGGATTGGACTAGGTTTTTTACCCCTAGCAAAGTTACAACTTTGGTTGCTTTCATATATCGCTGTCTCGGATTTGAACTCGGTTTTCCGGAGTGGTTAGCCAATATACATAAAATTCCACAATGACCAAATAAATGATGCAATAACTAAAATTAATGACGATCTGGACTCAATCTGGACATGGACACGGAAATTCCGACTTAAACTAAATCCAGAAAAATCACAGTCAATCATTGTGGGCCATTCATGTTTGTTAAGCACTATTACCATACCAAATTTGTCCCCGATTAAAATATACTGCATAGAAATTCCGTTCAGTGAATCAGTAAAGAATATAGGTACTTATATGGATAAAAGTTTAAATTGGAACCTTCAAGTTGCAGAAACCTGCAAAAAAGTATTCTCATTAATCCACTCGTTAGGCGATTGAAGAATTTTCTACCCTTTTCCATAAAAAAATGTTCGTGCAAACACTCGTGATGCCCCACTTCGATTACTATGATATTCTGTTTACTGACCTAAGCGTTACTTCGGCGTAGAGACTACAACGTGTTCATAATATGTGCGTCCGTTTCGTCTGCAATATTCGCCGGGCTGATCACTTAACACCATCCCTCGAAATGTTGTCCTGGCTCCGTCTAGAAGATCGTAGGAAAATCCACTGTCTTTCCCTTCTCTTTCACATATTGCATTTCTCCACTCCTGTCTATCTTGCGTCTCGTTTTCAAAATTTATCCACCCATCATAACCTAGACACACGATCACAACACTCCTCAATATTATCCATTCTCTCCCACCGAACATCCTCATATTCATCTTCTTTCACTGTGGCTGTTCCTGGGCTTTGGAATTCCCTACCGAGTAATGTCAGGGACTGTCAGACATCAAACCAATTTAAGAATAGACTAACGAAATATTTTTCTAACAATTCTTGTTAACAATAATAGCTGTTTCAGGTTTCTCAATGTTTAATGGTTATATAAATATCACAAGATAAATATCTAAATTATCTCATTATTATTATTATTATTATTATTATTATTATTATTATTATTATTATAACTATTTCTTACCAATGTTTATTATTGTCACACTAACATTACTTATCCAACTTTCATTATTTACTTTCATGTTGTTTTATGGTCTAGATATTAATGTAATAACTATGTAACCAATTGTATTCAATTAGAATTACAGTCTGGCTGGACGGAAGAGAAGGCCTACTGGCCTTAGCTCTGCAAGATTAAATAAATAAATAATTATTAATTAAAACTCAAAGAATTCGGTAGACATTTCGCCGAATGCATATCCCATTTTTAAAATGAAATGCGGTTTGAAATTATTCATTTCTAACATTTAAAAAACATGAGGTCAAATAATAAATAACCCACAGACGACAGCTTAAAACTGTGACGGTCGTGCTTTGAACAAATGACTATCGGCGTGTTATCGGATCTGAAATGGCACATTTTTCAGGGCAATTTGTTTTGGCTTCGTATATCCTGTACACAAACACATCGCATGTGCATGGATATCTAACGCAAACAGAATTGAAGGTTCGTGTTCAGAACGACAAAATTCAATATTTTATCTTCGATTGATATATAATGATGTGGCGGTTTCTGCTGGGTGCTATCAAGTTAAAGTTCATAATTCAATACAACATGGAGTTAGGTTGTCATTTTCGTAAAGCTTTCACAGCGACATAAACCTACGGATTCACATTATGTAATTTAGTGAAGTTACATCCACGGTTACATAATTCACTTGGTAACGTACTATTACGCCGATTGCTATTGTGCTTCGTAGCATTACGGCCATTGTAATCCAATAACATAATTCCAAAAGAAATTGAACGTTCACTCTAATACTAACTTTAACAAAACCAGGGATTTTTGTTGTTTCATTTCAATACATTTACGTAATCGCTGGTCTCAAACAAGTAGCTTAACAAAATGCAGAATCTTTAAGTAATGGTATTTCCGTCTAAGGTTCATCAAATGTCATAAATTTATTTTAATTTAATTTTATGACACATGTTTTCGCTCACCAGTGAACATCTTCAGGTCTTATGAGTATAACATGAAATAAATTAACAATTAAGGGTACATGAACAACACAAAAATAATTGTATGTGCGCTTGGCGTGTTTAACATTACATGTTGTCCACACCTGTGGAGTAACGGTCAGCGCGTCTGGCCGCGAAACCAGGTGGCCCGGGTTCAATTCCCGGTCGGGGCAAGTTACCTGGTTGAGGTTTTTTTCCGGGGTTTTCCCTCAACCCAATACGAGCAAATGCTGGGTAACTTTCTGTGCTGGACCCCGGACTCATTTCACCGGCATTATCACCTTCATCCCATTCAGACGCTAAATAACCTAAGCTGTTGATAAAGCAACGTAAAATAACCTACTAAAATAAAAAAAATAAAAACATGACATATTTGCAATTTGTAAAATGATTACAGCTGTAATAAATATAATACGTTAATAAGATCGATGTAAAAATAAAACAAGTTAAAAACAATGTTAAAACATAGTGTAAAAAAATTTACTATAATCTGTATTCTTTAAAACTATCGACATTCAGTAAAAATGATACAGATATATTTCCATTATTTATTAGTATCTGCTGACAACCATTTATAAGTTAGAAAGACTTATATAGTGTTGGTTCTATTTTAAAATCATTACAGCATTAATATGTAGGTTTGTCGTAAAACTAAATTGAAATAAATTTATGAAATTTGGTTGAGACGTTTTATCATCCAGTCTGCTCCAGTTATATTACCGGTTGTTCTGTATGGCTGTGAAACTTAGACTCTCATTTTGAGAACGGAATAGAGGTTTAGGGTGTTCGAGAATAAGGTGCTTATGAAAATATTTGGGGCTAAGAGGGATGAAGTTACAGGAGAATGGAGAAAGTTACACAACACAGAACTGCATGCATTGTATTCTTCACCTGACATAATTAGGAACATTAAATCCAGACGTTCCAAAAGGGCAGGGCATGTAGCACGTAGAGGCGAATCAAGAAGTGCGTATAAGCATTAGTGGGGAGGCCGAGACGTAGATGGGAGGATAATATTAAAATGGATTTGAGTGAGATGGGTTAATATGGTAGGTACTGGATTAATCCTGCTCAGGATAGGGATCGAAGGCGGACTTATGTGAGGGCGGCAATGAATCTCTGTATTCCTCAAAAGCCATTTGTAAGTAAGTAAGTATTATTGGAGTAGTGAATGTTATTTATATCGTATTTCACTCCGTTCACTACATGCACTGAAATCTTACAGCAAATTGTATTTATTTATCTCAGTTCCAATATCATAATGATTATCATTTTTCCCTAAGCTTATTTATACACTGTAGATTCATTTTCCGGGCTGAGAGGCCGTGGTCTGTTAGTTGGTTTTATACCAGACGTTTCGTCTGCAACTGCGGCAGATAACTTCAGTGGAGTGGTATCCGAGGTCGCAAGACTCTTCTCGGCGTACCTGAGGCAACTGATCCTGTGTCTCGAAAAAATCGAAAAATCGAAGGAGAATTGGGAGGAAAATTTAAAAGGTACGCTAAACTCGTCCTTGCAAGGGGTTGGGGGCTGTACAAAACTAAATATGTGAGCTCCAAGCCTGTTGGCCACTAGTCTCACTCCGGGTTACGCTGCTCCCCTGAAGGAGCTCTAGAAAATTTTGAAGGGGAAGCCGAAATTGGACGTAACCTCTTAGGTACCACATACGCGAGGGGGCTGAGATTGAATCCTGTGTCTGGTTGTGCGAGCGTATTTATAGTGCGGCTCGCGGGCCGAGGCCTGTTGTCGCTGCGGTCCGCGCCGCTTTGTTCGCTGCTCCCGTTCTGGGTTCCGTCCACGTCTACATCTATAGACTCCGGCCGTGAAAGCCTACACTGCAAAATTATTTATACACTAGTTAACATGTGTCACATCGGCTATGTAGGATCTTTTGATATATCAGTAGACCACTTTTGATATTGTTTAGTTCCTGTTTCTATTGTCGTGTGTTACAGATAACTTCTGTTCATGTAACTGATTCTAGATTTCGATTAATATTATGATATTGGCAATTGAGAAGGTACGAATCATAGTATGTAAATTTCCAATCCTGCATTTGCTTTTATTTACCGGTATTTATATATTTAATCTGACAGGATTAAAACCATACTACCAGATAGCACATATAATTATGTATGTATGTATGTATGTATGTATGTATGTATGTATGTATGTATGTATGTATGTATGTATGTATGTATGTATGTATGTATGTATGTATGTATTTATTCACACTGCAGTGGGTATATACCCCGTGGCAGTGGTAACTAATTACACTCAATAATGACAATAATACTTACTGACTTACTTACAAATCGCTTTTGAGGAACCCGAAGGTTCATTGCCGCCCTCACATAAGCCCGCCATCGATCCCTATCCTGTGCAAGATTAATCCAGTCTCTATCATCATACCCCACCTCCCTCAAATCTATTTTAATATTATCCTCCCATCTACGTCTCGGCCTCCCTAAAGGTCTTTTTCCCTCTGGTCTCCCAACTAACACTCTATATGCATTTCTGGATTCGCCCATACGTGCTACATGCCCTGCCCATCTCAAACGTCTGGATTTTAAGTTCCTAATTATGTCAGGTGAAGAATACAATGCGTGCAGTTCTGTGTTGTGTAACTTTCTCCATTCTCCTGTAACTTCATCCCGCTTAGCCCCAAATATTTTCATAAGCACCTTATTGTCAAACACCCTTAACCTATGTCTTATTGTAGGGATTCGTAACAAGCTGTTTTTTACGGTGATGGGTTGTTAGCCCTTCGCCCAACCCCCAAGCTGGAGGACCACCCCTTATCGGCTGTCCACGACTGCTCATTCAATATATTCGCAGCTACCCTCCATATCTGGAGGCCGTCTCCTCTATCCGCAACCTGAGGACGCGCCATGACAGAATGACAATAATAAACTTATTAATTAAAAATACAATTAATAATACTAACAATTAATACTAACAATAATAATAATAATAATAATAATAATAATAATAATAATAATAATAATAACAGGCAATATACTAAATTAAATGAAACGATCACTTAAAATAGCATTTGAAATAAATCTAATTTGCATCTTAAAACTAAGATCGAACTAAAACTCACGAGTATTATATGTTCATATCTGCACAAGTACCTTTCAAATTACACTCATTTCGCTGTCAACTCACTCACTGCACTGGAACTACGACACATTTCACTGATTCTATCCTGATTTCACTAACACTTCAAAAACATTTCACTGTTCAAATACTATGCACTGCCACTATAAACTATAAAGCTTCACTGACAGGAACACGTTTCACTTACACAGCACACTTCACTGACACGACATACTTCTTCACTGATACAACACACTTCACTGACACAACATAATTCTTCACTGATGCAACACTTCAATAACAAAATATCATTTACACCCTTTAAATACTGTGTATAATTACCGTCTATTAGTAAGGTCCTTAAGCCTATTTTTAAATACATTTTTGGTTGTTGGTAAAGCCTTTAGTAAGTCTACAGGTAAAGCATTCCAGTCCCTGATAGTACGATTGAGAAAAGAAAACTTTCCAGTGTCCGTCCTCTGCCTTCTTTCCCTCAATTTATATGAGTGGTCGTTCCTTGAAGAGTAATTTGGCGGCTGCAACCTATTTTTTATTTCTCTCCAGGCAGGCTCACCTCTGTATGTTTTGAACAGTGCGCATAATCGAATTCGCGTTCTCCTGTCCGTGAGTGTGTCCCATTTTAATGGTGAATTTTTCCGACAACACTTAAGAGCCCGTTTTTGAATCTTTTCCAGTGTCTTAATATGTTCTAATTTGTAAGGATCCCAACATGCAGCACCATATTCCGTTACTGTACGTACTAGTGATTTATATGCAATCTCTTTGGATTTATCAGAACCTTTTCTTAGTACCCTCATAGGCCTAAATACAAAAAATAAATATAGACGCTGATGAAAATAATACAAATTAAATTAAAGCCCTATACAGGGTCAACAGGGTCAAAGGAACACTATAGAGCTTTTGTGACTGTGGGACACTAGAAAGACCCCAGTCAGATTGGCTGGCCACGGAATATGAACCCGGGACCTCCCGAATGCGAGTCTCAAACGTTAGTCATAACCAACTCGCTCGGTGTATAATTCATTGTATAGGCGTTACACACAATCAGAGGGGTGATTTCCTCAAATCCAGTGCCACTTTTTTACTGAGATCACAGAAAACATATCGGTACTTGAACTCTGGGCCATTTGTTAAGGTTCGTCAATTGAATTATGGATTGAGGTAGTCGACATGCATCCAAGTAATAGTAGGATTTCTGATAAAATTAAGCGTGACATTTCCCTACTGAGAGATTTAAGCTCAGCACATTCCTTCAAGAGACAGGCTTCCAATCTCTGCGAACGTCACGTCGCGCGGTATCAGAGACACCCTGTATTGTCCCCCTTCGCTGTCGAGAGAAGAAAAGAATACGTTACTTTAAGCTATACACGTCTCAGGGGATTCAGCATTTTGTCCCCGAGCGGCGTCTCTGTGGATCTGACGGCCAGAAAGCCCCATGTCAAGTCTCTGGAGGCCCCGGAATATAACCCGCTGAGATGCCGCTGGCTACGGAACTCGTCCATCCCACTACTTTTTCCCTCTCTATCTTTTTCCACACGACCTTAGATTTTCTTTTTGTACAGGAAAATGTATTGCAAGGGATAAGTCAGCCGTCGATACCCTCAAATCGAAACAAATGGGCGAAGAGCGTTATAATATTCATTCGTGTGTGTGTGTGTGTGTGTGTGTGTGTGTGTGTGTGTGTGTGTGTGTGTGTGTGTGTGTGTGTGTGTGTGTGTGTGTGTGTGTGAGACGGCGAAGAATGATGGCTTCGGCTAAAGTAGATAGAGATACAGCGAGCGAAACAGAAATGGATTCCTCAGACTTCAACATACTGAAAAGAAAACGATAATTACTTACAAAAATTAATGGATATTTCGATATGCATACCGAGTTATCTTTGCAGATGAACATAAATGAAATAATTAATATTTGACGAGAAAAATTCGCTCCGGCGCCAGGGATCGAACCCGGGTCATTGGTTCTTCGTACCAAGCGCTCTGACCACTGAGCTACGCCGAATTCAATCCACAGCACCGGATCGAATCTTCCTCCTTCAGTCTTTCCCCTTTGTGGCCTGACTCCAAGTTAGGCATATATGTTGACGTATATGTCCAATGTCAACTGCCATTATACTAGGAGCGCACTCAGTTGAGTGACTTATTTGGCCGGGATTCCGCAGTTACGTGCACAGTAATCTGTACAAATATTCGGCGTAGCTCTGTGGTCAGAGCGCTTGGTACGTAGAACCAAGGACCCGGGTTCGATCCCCCGGAGCCGGAGCGAATTTTTCTCCTCAAATATTAATTGTCAATATTACAGATATTATTCTGTTGGACAAATTAATAAATAAATCTATAATATTCTCATAGCTGCAGTGCATATATTTGTACAGATTACTGTGCACGTAACTGCGGAATCCCGGCCAAATAAGTCACTCAACTGAGTGCGCTCCTAGTATAATGCCAGTTGACATTGGACATACATACACGTCAACATATATGCCTAACTTGGAGTCAGGTTACAAAGGGAAACATTGAAGGAGGAAGATTCGATCCGGTGCTGTGGATTGAATTCGGCGTAGCTCAGTGGTCAGAGCGCTTGGTACGTAGAACCAAGGACCCGGGTTCGATCCCCGGCGCCGGAGCGAATTTTTCTCGTCAAATATTAATTGTCAATATTACAGATATTATTCTGTAGGACAAATAAATAAATCTATAATATAAATGAAATAGTTTATCTAATTCTAAAATTGATAGTGCAATACATAATATACCTAAGAAAATAGTCCACACTTGTGAACGCAAAACCAGGTGGCCCGGGTTCGAATCCCGGTCGAGACTAGTTACCTGGTTGAGGTTTTGTCCGGAGTTTTCCCTCGTACCAATGTTAGCAAATGCTGGGTAACTATCGGTGCTGGACCCCGGACTCATTTCAACGGCATTATCACTTTCATTCCATTCAGACGCTAAACAACCTGAGGTGTTGATACAGCGTTGTAAAATAACTCACTTAAGAAAATAAAATTAATCTTCAATAATTCATAGAAGATCGCAAATATTCTGAAAGCTATTATTATTATTTTCCCGCGCCGTCGCGTAAGGCATCCTGCCTAGGACTCGCGTTACGGAATGGGGGAAGAAATTTTCTCATGAAATTTCGGCCAGTGTTTGGGACCGGTGACCACCCAGCATCGTGATGCACTTGGGGAGCTACGATAGGTAGCGAAATCCGGTTGCGAATACCAGCTATAACGGCTGGGAGGATCATCGTCCTAACCATACGATGCCGCCATTCTGGTTGGATGATCGTCCACCTCTGCTTCGGCATGTGGGCGTGAGGCTAGCAGTCGGCTGGTTGGTCTAGGCCCTCCACGGGCTGTAGCGCCACGGATTATTATTATTATTATTATTATTAAGTAAGCCAGAAACTCGACACACTAGAACAATATGAAATATACAGACACATGAAAACACACCCCAACAATATTGTCTCAACACAACTCAATTTCAAAACACATAGACCTACACTCTTTGACTCTACACTATGAACGCACCCACACAGGAAACAAGAGGGGCCAAGACCAACAACGACCAGTTCCGAAGATGACCGAAAATAGGTCGAAACATGTTAACAAGGTACGTTAAAATTTAACACAAGAAAGTTCTTATCATACATATTCCGAAATTATTTATTATGTCTTTAAAAATTGCAAATAAATTTCCGACATATATTTTCAATCTGGAAAGGAACTCTTTTAACGGAATTGTCTGTGATTGCTTGATCAACAAACCCTTATATGAGTTTTTTAATGTAAATGTTGTTGAGTGTCTAACATTTAGGTAGGCCAAAAAAGGTCGCGGTTTCTGGTGTTGTATAGATGAACATCATTCCTATGTGTTAATAATTGTGAATTATCTTTGACAAAATTTAAAGCTTGATAAATATACAGTGACGCTACAGTCATTATTCTTTCAACGTCTTTATTCATCACAAATTCCATCACGACCTGGCCGGGGATCGAATCCGGGCCGCCTGGATGGAAGGCCAGCCCGCTAGCACTGGAAACACAGATAGGATATTTTAGTGTACTTTCCAATTAGTATCCAACGATTATTATATTTTGAGTTACAACACTAGCTTGCATGCCCGAATTAGCCTTACGGAGCAAGATTTCACACGATCTCATCGACCATTTCGAGGTTAACTTACCTTTCGTTCCACATACTCTTAACATCACTATACTGTTAAAGTGAACGCACTTACTTACTTACTTGCTTGCTTTTAAGGAACCCGGAGGTTCATTGCCGCCCTCACATAAGCCCGCCATCGGCCCCTATCCTGAGCAAGATTAATCCAGTCTCCATCATCATATCCCACCTCCCTCAAATCCATTTTAATATTATTTTCCCATCTACGTCTCGGCCTCCCCAAAGGTCTTTTCCCCTCTGGCCTCCCAACTAACACTCTATATGCATTTCTGGATTCGCCCATACGTGCTACATGCCCTGCCCATCTTAAACGTCTGGATTTAATGTTCATAATTATGTCAGGTGAAGAATACAATGCGTGCAGTTCTGCGTTGTGTAACTTTCTCAATTCTCCTGTAACTTCATCCCTTTTAGCCCCAGATATTTTCCTAAGAACCTTATTCTCAAAACCCTCAATCTCTGTTCCTCTCTCAAAGTGAGAGTCCAAGTTTCACAGCTGTACAGAACAACCGGTAATATAACTGTTTTATAAATTCTAACTTTCAGATTTTTTGACAGCAGACTGGATGACAAAAGCTTCTGAACCGAATAATAACACGCATTTCCCATATTTATTCTGCGTTTAATTTGCTCCCGAGTGTCGTAGTGAACGCACTAATTACATTTTATAAATATTGAGAGTTGCGTTACTTTCAACTTAAATTACTTTTTTTTTCTAATTAAGCACAAGAAAATATAGGTAAGGTTTGAAACGATTTTGTTGTTAACTTTGACTATAACACTTCTCTTTCAGTAGCGTACTTTGTTGTGTCTTTAGCGACTAGATTAGCACGTGGATAAAAAGTTTTTGGAGGTGGGCTCTTGAGAGCGAGGCTGCAAACTGAAGTTTCCAACCACGTAGTTATGACGTGTTTTAATTACAACAGCAAGCTTAATTTATTTACCATAAATGCGCTGTTTTAAATACCACGTCAAGACTTTTTTGAACCCACATTGTTCCCACACGACAAAGCCTTCAAGACGTGCCTCGCTGTACATGTTATCACATCAAGCTTGCTCTGGTAATGGATTTCTTTCTACTAGAATCTTGCTACTCTATTTTATAGTTGCTGTATTTTCATAACTACTTTTTACAACAGCATTTCGTGAGATTTATCCAACATCGCTGGGTGAGATAAGTTTTCATACCACGCTACGTCAGCCTTTATTCTTGTAATAATATTTCGGATGTTAACATGAAAGAACAGAAACATATACCGCGGTGATCCGGGACAGATAAGTCTCTTAATGTGGAGTGAAATATGGTACCAGTAAATGTTTCGTGAAATCACAAAACAGATTTCTCAGAAAACTTTCAAGTCGTGCAGTACTTAAAGCTAAGTATCTCATAAATGTAATCGGCCCAATCTTATCCTAGCGGCTGAAACGCTGCTTTGTAAGCTGAAGATTCATATTTCGCCCGGTGAGAATTCTTAATCAACACATTGGCAATCACATGGATAACAATCTCGACTGGGACATTCAAATCACAGAAACCTGCAGAAAAGTATATTCTATTATCTATGTCAGTGATCGCCAAAAGCTGTGTCGCCCCTGCCTCCACTCAAGCGTAACCATGGCATCATACCTCCACTCTCTGTTTACAGCCTTCACTTCGATATAAGACAAGACATTTATTAGCAGCGGATGTACGCATGTAATGTTACAAGTGTGTAGGATAATATGTTTCGATGTCTTTTCCAAAACAGATAGTAAGTAAAAACTTAATTTTAAGGAGCATGGGAGGAAAAGTATCTATTTTGTGGAGATGACAAAAATATGAGATACTTAATTTGTTGTAAAATTTTAAATGGCGTATAAAAGAACAATATACGTTGTCATTATTCTTCTTGTTATAAAGACTACCACACCCTTACCTGTAACTTGAATATTTCATTAATAAACGAACAATAAAAAGTATCGGCTTCTATGTCTTAATCGGGGTAAAATATTTCCACGTTTTTTTCGACGTATGTAGTGTAATTTGAATATTTCATTAACAAATAAACAATAACAAGTGTTGGCTTCTATGCCTTAATCGGAGTAAAATACTTCGACGTTTTTTTGAAGTATGTAGTGTAATTTACAACTTCGTAACCAGCCTGGTACGCTTTTCTAATTTCAAATATCTGCTGATGTAAAGTCCGCGTTCCTTTCATGGCAAATAAGAAAATTATTTTATTTTATTAATAATAGAAAAATAATGAATAGCAGGATAAAAAATTAACATGGAAAAAGTGTATAGGCTTAGGCCAACAGTTAATAAGTAGAAGAATATTATATTGTTTTCATTTTTTGGTCACAGTCCGTGTCTGCACTATTATTCACTGTATCACCTGAGGAGATACCTATTCCACCCCTCTCCCTGCGATAGTGATGTGCGGGTTGCATTTCTATTACGTCACAATTTCGTGGTGTTTGGCAACCACTAATCTATATGCTAAAAAGGATAAATGTTCATCTTCCCTCTTGCTTAAAAAAGTCCCTTGTACAGACACCTATATTTCCCTATTTTGACTATGCCGACATTTTACTGGCTGACCTTTCCAGCGACAACAAAACGAAACTTCAACGTGCTCATAATTTGTGTGTACGTTTTGTAAGCAATGTTCGTAAATATGATCATATTACCCCATCCCTGGAAGCAATAGGTTGGCTTAAACTAGATAAGAAAAGAAATTTACATTCACTTCTCTTTCTCTTCGAAATCTTGAACTCTTCTATGCCTTCGTACCTGTCGTCTCGCTTCACTTACCTTTCTTCCCACCACAATCTGAACACACGCTCTCGCCATGAAACAATACTAACAATACCATCCCATCGCACCTCCTCATACTCATCCTCTTTCACAATAGCCCTGCCAAGACTCTCGAATTTGTTACCTGCTAGCATCAGGGACTGTCGAAATAAAATTCAATTCAAACGCAAACTTACTAGGCACTTGGTCAGTAATTGAGACTCGTTGAGACATGGTTTCTTGTAAATAGTTATCTTAATCTATCACAAAATATCTCAATATATGGTAATTTCATCACTATAGAATTTTGTTATTCTAGATTTAATTTATAATTCAGTAAATACAAAAATATTCTTTGTTCTTAACTTCTATGATAAAATGTCTAGCTTTCATTAATCAGGCAATCTTGTCGTACTTTAATTTTTATTGTAATTGTATTTGTAAATTTAATATTAATTGTAATTTTATTCTTCATATTATAGTCTGTTGTATAACCCTGGTAGAGGGGCAGAGAAGACCTGATGGCCTTATCTCTACCAGGTTAAATAAATAAATACTACAATTCAATTGTCAAGTCATCTACCCCTAGTGGAATTGTGATAGCAAGGGGGAGTTTTAGAATTCCCCATGGGTTTGCCTGACATTCGCCATACATTTGAGGACAACAACTAAAAAAAACCTAACCAGATGATCAGTGCAAATAGAATTCGAACCCATGATCACAAGCAGTCTCAGATTAGGAAGCAAACGTGCTAGTTATCTAGATACATCGGCTACCAATTTTGCCTTACACTTGGAAAAAATATCATAAAAAGAGAACCATTTGATCAACAGTATCAAAATTCACACGCGGGGCAATGAGTTCAGCTCATTATCCGTGAGCTGAGATGAGTTTAACAGAATGCTTAGTACACAAAGCAACACTGCTGGTACACCTGTGGAGTAACGGTCAGCGCGTCTGGCTGCGAAACCAGGTGGCCCGGGTTCGAATCCCGGTCGGGGCAAGTTACCTGGTTGAGGTGTTTTCCGGGGTTTTCCCTCAACCCAATAGGAGCAAATGCTGGGTAACTTTCGGTGCTGGACCCCGGACTCATTTCACTGGCATTATCACCTTCATATCATTCAGACGCTAAATAACCTAGATGTTGATACAGCGTCGTAAAATAACCCAAAAAAAAAACACTGCTAGTATTCAGATCCTCTAGCGGTGATTAATATAAGAGGGGTAATGTGAGATGGAATGATGCCTGATATGTGTTATCTGTAAGTTAAAATGTAATATTTTCATTTATACACTATAATAATAATAATAATAATAATAATAATAATAATAATAATAATAATAATAATAATACTCACTCGCTTTTAAGGAACCCGGAGGTTCATTGCCGCCCTCACATAAGCCCGCCATTGGTCCCTATCCTGAGCAAAGTCAGCCCACTTTGAGGTCTGTGGATATAGAGGGAAAAATTGGATCGGTGTCGGTTAGAGTTCCCGAGTAGCTCAATGGTAGAGCGTTGGTACGTTAAACCAAAGGTCCCGGGTTCGATACCCGGCTCCGGAACAATTTTTCCCTTGAAATTATTCAAATCAACTTTGCAGGGAGTTATACCTGAAATCTTGATTTGCAAGATTAATCCAGTCTCTATCATCATATCCCACCTCCAAATCCATTTTAATATTATCTTCCCCTCTACGTCTCGGCCTCCCCAAAGGTCTTTTTCCTTCCAGTCTCCCAACTAACATTCTATATGCATTTCTGGATTCGCCCATACGTGCTACATGCCCTGCCCATCTCAAACGTCTGGATTTAATGTTCCTAATTATGTCAGGTGAAGAATACAATGCGTGCAGTTCTGTGTTGTGTAACTTTCTCCATTGCCCTGCAGTTGAACTAAGCTCTTTAATATACTTGAAGAACATCTTCCTGAATTGTTGAAGGGCTCTTTTAACAATAATCTCAGGAGAGATGCAGCACAGAGATTGCTGTTGAACAATCTACAATATGGTTTTCATGGCTTCAGAAATTAGCTTTAATGCTGCACACATTTTCTTCCCACTTGAAAATTTCCTCTTACACTTAATACCCTGGAATGTCTTGAGTAGAATGTGATTATTGAGGTAACAGATTTATTCAAATAAAATTAAAACCATGGTGTATACTAATTACGATCACCACAAGAAATACCTCGAAAATGTAAATACAGGTCAAGATTACAAAGTTCTTTATCATACATTGTCAATTATATGACAATAACATTACTCACTTAAGTTTTAAACATTAATTTTAATGTCCGTGACTCAAATTCCCCCCACCCCAAATTAACTCATAACTACAAGAATTCTGTCTTTTATCAGGAATACATCATGACGCAGGATACGGAACTCAATTTCGGGAATGAAAATACAGTTATGTTGGTTTCAATGTTTTAATTTTGTTTCGAATCAGAAGTGGACAGTATGAGTATATGATAACAGAAGAAATTTATGAAAGACATGGAATTTATATCCTGTTTATATTTAAGAGAAGAAATTGATGAAGGACATGCAATTTATTTCCTGTTTGTATTTAAGAGAAGAAATTGATGAAGGACATGCAAGTTATTTCCTATTTATATTCAAGAGAATAAATTAATGAAGTACATGGAATTTGTTTCCTCTTTATATTCAAGAGAATAAATTAATGAAGGACACTGAATTTGTTTCCTCTTTATATTCAAGAGAATAAATTAACGAAGTACATTGAATTTGTTTCCTCTTTATATTC
Source organism: Periplaneta americana (assembly GCF_040183065.1). Classification (NCBI taxonomy): domain Eukaryota; kingdom Metazoa; phylum Arthropoda; class Insecta; order Blattodea; family Blattidae; genus Periplaneta; species Periplaneta americana. The sequence goes on from NC_091133.1 coordinate 129,574,542, forward strand.
AAGAGAATAAATTAATGAAGGACATGGAATTTGTTTCCTCTTTATATTCAAGAGAATAAACTGATGAAGGACATGGAATTTCTTTCCTCTTTATATTCAAGAGAATAAACTGATGAAGGACATGGAATTTGTTTCCTCTTTATATTCAAGAGAATAAACTGATGAAGGACATGGAATTTGTTTCCTCTTTATATTCAAGAGAATAAATTAATGAAGTACATTGAATTTGTTTCCTCTTTATATTCAAGAGAATAAATTAACGAAGTACATTGAATTTGTTTCCTCTTTATATTCAAGAGAATAAATTAACGAAGTACATTGAATTTGTTTCCTCTTTATATTCAAGAGAATAAATTAATGAAGGACATTGAATTTGTTTCCTCTTTATATTCAAGAGAATAAATTAACGAAGTACATTGAATTTGTTTCCTCTTTATATTCAAGAGAATAAATTAATGAAGGACATTGAATTTGTTTCCTCTTTATATTCAAGAGAATAAATTAACGAAGTACATTGAATTTGTTTCCTCTTTATATTCAAGAGAATAAATTAATGAAGGACATGGAATTTGTTTCCTCTTTATATTCAAGAGAATAAACTGATGAAGTACATTGAATTTGTTTCCTCTTTATATTCAAGAGAATAAATTAATGAAGGACATGGAATTTGTTTCCTCTTTATATTCAAGAGAATAAATTAACGAAGTACATTGAATTTGTTTTCTCTTTATATTCAAGAGAATAAATTAATGAAGTACATTGAATTTGTTTCCTCTTTATATTTAAGGAAGAAATTGATGAAGGGCATGCAATCAATTTGTTTTCTCTTTATATTCAAGAGGATAAATTGATGAAGGATATAGAATGTATTTCCTCTTTGTATTCAAGAGAATAAATTGATGAAGGACATGGAATTTATTTCCTCTTTGTATTTAAGGAAGAAATTGATGAAGGGCATGCAATCAATTTGTTTTCTCTTTATATTCAAGAGAATAAATTGATGAAGGATATAGAATTTATTTCCTCTTTGTATTCAAGAGAATAAATTAATGAAGGATATAGAATTTAGTTCCTCTTTGTATTCAAGAGAATAAATTGATGAAGGATATAGAATTTAGTTCCTCTTTGTATTCAAGAGAATAAATTGATGAAGGATATAGAATTTAGTTCCTCTTTGTATTCAAGAGAATAAATTGGTGAACGATATAGAATTTATTTCCTCTTTGTATTCAAGAGAATAAATTGATGAAGGATATAGAATTTATTTCCACTTTGTATTCAAGAGAATAAATTGATGAAGGATATAGAATTTATTTCCTCTTTGTATTCAAGAGAATAAATTAATGAAGGATATAGAATTTATTTCCTCTTTGTATTCAAGAGAATAAATTGATGAAGGATATAGAATTTAGTTCCTCTTTGTATTCAAGAGAATAAATTGATGAAGGATATAGAATTTAGTTCCTCTTTGTATTCAAGAGAATAAATTGATGAAGGACATGCAATCAATTTGTTTTCTCTTTATATTCAAGAGAATAAATTGATGAAGGATATAGAATTTATTTCCTCTTTGTATTCAAGAGAATAAATTGATGAAGGATATAGAATTTAGTTCCTCTTTGTATTCAAGAGAATAAATTGATGAAGGATATAGAATTTAGTTCCTCTTTGTATTCAAGAGAATAAATTGATGAAGGACATGCAATCAATTTGTTTTCTCTTTATATTCAAGAGAATAAATTGATGAAGGATATAGAATTTATTTCCTCTTTGTATTCAAGAGAATAAATTAATGAAGGATATAGAATTTATTTCCTCTTTGTATTCAAGAGAATAAATTGATGAAGGATATAGAATTTATTTCCTCTTTGTATTCAAGAGAATAAATTGATGAACGATATAGAATTTATTTCCTCTTTGTATTCAAGAGAATAAATTGATGAAGGACATGCAATCAATTTGTTTTCTCTTTATATTCAAGAGAATATATTCATGAAGGACATGCAATTTATTTCCTCTTTATATTATGAAGCGACATTTCGAAATTGGTCCCAGTTCACAACACGTTTTGTCGTTGCATGGTACAATGGAAGAAACTTCCTACAGCTGAAGATAACGAATAATTTTATTCAATGGTACTTTCAAACTTTAATTCGTTCAAATTGTTAGTATGTAGAATCTAGACCAAGTTTACTGACGTTCTGAAATGTAATACATTTATTACAACAAAGGGAACATCTCTGTCGCAATGTTTGACAACCGACAGGCCAGCAGAATAACCGCAGATTGAACATTCAGTCATATTGAATTGTATAATATCATATGTGTAATTGTATGCGTGGTATGAAGTAATTTACATATTTAACACTAATTTTATCGTCAAATTGGGAATAATTAATATTATATCTGTCGCTCAAACATATGATTCCATTTCAGCGATGTCACTGTGAGGTTATTTGGATAGATCAGGGGTGACCGCTGGCGCTCGTGGGATCAGCTACAATGCAGTTTGCCATGTTTATTTTTCCTATATTTACAATTACCTTTAATTCCCGTACGGACACACAATTTAACTTCAAACCAAATGTTAGTTCTAATTGAAAGCACCTATGGTTTTCCTGTGCTATAGTTTCAAATCCACGATGATAAAATAATTTCCAAAACTATTTTTTTTTGACTCCGACAAATGCCTTTGCAAATATTTACATATGAAAATTAAATCAGGGTATGCAGAGATTGGAGGGAAGCGATGTCTGTGTAAGAGAGAACTGGTACTAACAAGAGATTTGCCAGTAAATCTGCTCGGAGGAGAGCGAAGGGGACATTTAGTCGACGAGAAAATAACATCACAGAGTACATGGGAAAAGAGACCTGTGCGACAGAACCAATTATTCATTAGGGTTGGCAAAGTACACTGATGGACTTTTTAGGAGGGCCAGACATTTCTGTGCTTAGCAATGAATGTTTTCGTAGATTAATAAAATGTACTCACAGGGTCAATTTTATAACGAAAAATATAAATTATCAAATAGTTTGTATTTTTTAAAAACAATTTAGAGAATTCAGCTACCAAATTTAAATCTTTTCCCGTTCTCGCACTTCTACTAACAACGCTTTATCGCGTGAATCATTTTAAGAAAGGTATATTATTATTATTACAGACGTGGACAAATTATTAGACTAAAACAGTTTTTCTTGGAAATATAATATAATTCGTCCTAGCAACTATCAGTATAATTCACAGAGTCTCTATTGTTGTAAATATGATTATTTACATCTTCTGGTATATTTTTCCAATGGTTAGGTATATTTTGTCTGGCTGTGTTGGTATTACTGGTGTTTTAATTATATACTGCAGAATATATTCAACAGTCTGTTATCCCATGGCCTGCAAGAAGACCGGACATGAAATAAATTGAAAATGTGTGATCTATACTGAAGAAGAAAGTGAACAAAAAGAGGCTTACAACAAAACATGGACTCATTTAAGCACTGTCTGATGTCTGGCTAAATGATGCTGATATACAAAGAAAGTGTCAAACTTTGGTTTCCAGCATCCCTGACAAAATCAACGTGTTAAAAAAGAATAAGGGAATGTTCATAAAATATTAGTAACCTCAAGACTCAATTTTCTGTTCATTATTTCTGTGCAAAATAGATTTTTGTTCATTATTTCTACCGATAAATACAGCTTCGTTGTACATATAATTAATTTAGTCTAATAATTTGTCCACGTCTGTATTATTATTATTATTATAACTATTATTATTATTATTATTATCATCATCATCAACATTATTATTTATTAGACGAGTTTCAATAGATCAAGGTAACATTCAGCTATATTTATTTATGTACTGAGGGAGGCAAGTAGTTTTTACTAGTCGACGACGAGTACGCGCTGTAGCGATAGCGAGAACTGCAATTAAGTACCCCGAGAATAGTAAATTGCACTTAACTCAAGAATTGCATATAATGTTTTTTCCACTCCCACATATATACAGGGTTAGTTAAAAGTCCCGCACCACCTAAATAACTTTTGAAGGATGTGGTTCAGTGACATGAAACTTGGTATGTGAGGATAACCATATGCTAAGAACTCAATAATGGTATTACAGAGTTTTTTCTACTTCCGGTTTAACCGGAAGTAACTCCAACTCTCTTACTTTAAATGGAACGCCAAATATATTTTTTTATTTTTGTATAGTGCTCCTTAAGAGCTTTTCAAAAAGTACCAACATTCGATACTTCTGTACAAATTCAGTGTTGCTAAGTCAAGAAGACAGAAAAGTGTATCGAATATTAAAATAATAAACGCACCACCTAAATAACTTTTGAAGCATACGGTTCAGTGATATGAAAGTTCGTATGTAAGGATAACCATATGCTAAGAACTCAATAATGGTATTACCAAGTTTTTTCTACTTCCGGTTAAACCGGAAGTAACTCCAACTCTCCTATTTTAAATGGAACACCCAATATATATATATATATATTTTTTTATTTTTGAATAAATCTCATTAAGAGCTTTTCAAAAAGTACCCACACTTGATACTTCTGTAGAAATTCAGTGTTGCTAAATAAAAATGGAAGTGCTGCAATATATTCCTAAAGCCTGGTTAAGTCATTCCTTAAATGGTTTCCATGATCGAGTGACACATTGTAAAGCAGCTGAGGGCTACCAATTTGAACACATAATTTAGAAGGTGAGCTAGCTTTGTTTTGTTTTTGTTAAGGAAGGAGTATTTTATTATTTTAATATTAGATACACTTTTCTGTTTTCTTGACTTAGCAACACTGAATTTGTAAAGAAGTATCGAGTGTGGGTACTTTTTGAAAAGCTCTTAATGAGCACTATTCAAGAATAAAAATATATATTGGGTGTTCCATTTAAAATAAGAGAGTTGGAGTTACTTCAGGTTAAACCGGAAGTAGAAAAACTCGGTAATACCATTATTGAGTTCTTAGCATATGGTTATCCTCACATACCAAGTTTCATATCACTGAACCGTATGCTTCAAAAGTTATTTAGGAGGTGCGTTTATTATTTTAATATTCGATACACTTTTCTGTTTTCTTGACTTAGCAACACTGAATTTGTAGAAAAGTATCAAGTGTGGGTACTTTTTGAAAAGCTCTTAATGAGCACTATTCAAAAATAAAAAATATATATATATATAATGGGTGTTCCATTTAAAATAAGAGAGTTGGAGTTACTTCCGGTTAAACCGGAAGTATAAAAAACTCGGTAATACCATTATTGAGTTCTTAGTATATGGTTATCCCACATACCAAGTTTCATGTCACTGAACCGTATGTTTCAAAAGTTATTTAGGTGGTTCGGGACTTTTAACTAACCCTGTATATTAATTCATTTTATATTTTAATACCACAATTGTTGAGAGGATCGTCGAGTTTTGAGTATTCTCTTGTTTCTTATTATCCATCCGACTCTTCAACTTACTTTCCTAGGGAAGGAATGTGACGTACGTCCCGTCGTCAATAGCAACCAACATTATCACGGTAATAGCACAATCTAGTATATACAATCACGAAGTTCAATACGTAGTAAATATGCATCCATGAATAGTTGCTAACCACTAGGATTGCTACTATCGCCTCATTACAGACAGTGCGAAATAGTACCTGCACAGTCTATTGTTCCTAGTACCCTCATAAACTCAAGCTTCATGAGTTCAGTACAGAATGATTTATATAGATTTTCTTTCTTTACTTCAAAACTAATGATGCTAGCCACAATTTGTTGTACCTGAAATGTAGAGTATCTTTGGGAGATTACTAACCTCTATAGAAAATGTTGAAAATTACTTATTATTTTAGTCAGTTGGAAATTCACTTAATGATTAGATTTTAACGTCAAATTAAGCAAAAGTTTTGACTCCCTGTCACGAGATGCGCAGATGTTTATTCTTTATTCCTTATTGTTGGCAACTGTTTTCGACATTTTGTTTTAGTCAATATTTCTATGAAAATTTTAATAAAATAAAATAATACATTTGCTTAATGTTGAAAACTTTGAAATGTTTAAACAAGAATTCAGTTGGGCAATCTTTCTGCTTTTTTAAACAAATTTTTAATACTTTTTTCTGTAGTAAAATTAACGGATAAATGTTGGATTTATAAGTTCCACCCCAACCTATAATACTAAATATATGATTGAAATAATGCTAAATAAATTACATGTTTACTTAAGGAGAGAGTATGGTGAAAACGTTATACAATGCATTCCACATATATCAAAGGGTATTTTAAAGAAAAAAAATTTTAATATTTAATTTACTGGAAACAACAATAAAAGTGGCCGAGTGATTTAAAAATTCATAACGCAGGAAGTTTAAAAATGAGTAAATTTTCAAAAAACAAACAAATTCTTTAAAATACTCTGTGATATGTGTGGAATGCATAGCATAACATTTTGTGGGTATTTGTGCCCTTATCGGATGTTGAGCCGCCATTTTTAAACTTCCTGCGTTATGGATTTTTAAATCACTCGGCCACTTTTATTGTTCTTTCCTGTAAATTAAATTTAAAAAAAGTCTTTAAAATACTCTTTGATATGTGTGTAATGCATTTCATAACTTTTGTGGGTATTTGTGCCCTTATCGGATGTTGAGTCGCCATTTTTAAACGTCCTGCGCTATGTTTTTTTAAATCACACGCCCACTTATATCGGTTTCCAATAAATTCATTTTTTTGCTACATTGCCAGACAAAAATGGATATAATTTCTGAACTATTAAAGATACATGCATGAAATTTAGAACACACATTCTTTAGACTATTAGGAAACGTTTCTCTGTAACAGAATTTTGTTAATTGATTTCATTTTAAAAATACGTCCGTTTGTTTGCAAGAAAGGAAATCAGAAAATTGTTATTAAATTGTAATTGTTTATTTTACAAACGTAGGGACTAATATCAAAAATTCTGTTACAGACAGTTTGTAGAACATTCTTTTGCAAATACATTGCAAAAAATTGTTGGATCTATCTTTAAAAAACGGTTTAGATATATCGGTTTTAGTACAATCCTGCATTGGGTATATATATATTTTTTTCAAATTTGGGCCCCCAAATAATTTTTTTTTCAAAATATTTTTATTTGGTTGAGTTGCCACAACTATGAGCTCTTTACATACAAAAAAATAATATTTTACACCAAATAGGAAAAAAGTTAAAAAAATACCATCAGTTTTTTAAGAATAAAAAAAATAATCTTCACGTCATCCAAAGCTTCAATATTATCGCGATTGGAAGCTTTTCAATCGATATATTGTCATGACTTCCTGTATTTTGATCTTACCACATATAGAAATCCATCTAGACTTCCCTGGTCAGAATTGTGGACGGAATCCGGTCATGAGAGAAGAGGCGGTACGGTCAAGTGGACGATGCTCAATTTAAAATAGTGCAAAGAATAAAGATCCGAACGCGCCGAACGAATCCGTTCCGGTAAGTGGGCGCCTGCCTTAACTGTAATCTGATTTTTTAATGTCAGGTCGAATCAAGTCGAGGCACGGACGCAGGCAAAGGTTCTCAAAGGGCTGTAAGCGGCTTGATGTCGCAAGAGTGGCGTTAAAATGGCCTGCCTGTCTGTCTGTCCATTATGTTTAGGATCCACTTGCTCTGGTTAGTTCAATCGTTAACACCTGAGGTCCCATTCGGCAGTCTGTCCTGACTGGCACTGCGAATTAGAACCCCTCCTCTCACTTAATCACGTGGGATACAACCGATGTTTCTCATTGGGTCAAATCGTACATCGCAGGTAGAGGGGGGGGAGCCCCCTTCATCCATGCAATAAACCGATTTACTCCTAAGTGGACGCTCATGAATTTAACTCTTAAACCCCATTAGTGCGCTCTATCTATTTACTGTATAGGATTATAACGGATTTAAATTGAATTCGCAATTTCCGGTCATAAATATTAAGCTTCTCCCTCTGCCGCCCCTTTTCACAACACAGACTGTCCTTTGTTCTACGCAGTGCTCGTGGAGGTAAGTCTGCAAGTAGCCGTTTCTTGTTACGCCGCCGGTGCGTTCCCCCATTCTTCCGTAGTTTATGCTTCGACACTCTATACCTATCCGTATTGATCCAGCCTTCATTTGGATAAAATGTGTTCGGTTAAACTGAAACAATCAAGGAGCACACATCTCATGGTGCTCATATCTACGTCTCTGTCAGTAGTACGTGCTGCTATAGCTCGAGACAAAAAGCTATTGTGCGAGATCGTGCATATTTGCTTGGTTTCCGCACAAAACCAATCCGCGGAAAGTCTAAAATTCCACATTCAGTATTCCCAACCTAACACACATAACAATTTCCCTCTTCTTACCGCTTAAGTGACATATTGATTTTACTGCTCTAGGCTTTTAACATATCATTTTTAGAGGCGTTCAATATAGTAATAATTATAAATTGAAAACTTACCACTGCAATTTCACTTAAATTGCACTGTTAATTATTGTTTTTAAATATTTGAAAAAATTAAGTAAACTCTACAACTCCACTAAACTTACTGCATTCGTGATGCAAGTAACATTAAGGAAGCCGTGAAAAAATCAACAAGATTCCAGATGCATGTTATTACTACAATATGCTATATAAATAATATTGTTAAAATATTAAAATTAAAAATAAATCATCACATAACCTTACCGTTTGTTTTAAGTTCGCATTTATAGACTGGGGGGGGGGGGAAAGACAGACATATATCACGGCCTGCTGGAGTATAGTAAACACAGAAAACATTTTAAAGCAACAATGTTGAAGATAGATATTTTTGTTTTGCTAATTTGCCGTCATTCAACAGAAACAAAGATGGAGATTTCATTGCTACTAATTAGAAATTCGTCTTTCAGGTATGTAATAAACGATCTTCGCACAAAATAATGTACGATACAAGAGCGGTATGTTTTCTTTCAATTCTCGGAAATTAAAAAAGCTCAACTACGTTTCGCTTTTTCAAACTTTTCCTCGAACATGAAAACTTCAACATACCGCTCTTGTAACGCATATTACTATTGTATGAATAGGCCTATATCTCGCATTATATAATTCCATAGATTCATTCTTCATAGTTTTCTGCTCAAGGGCAGATCTTTCATTTTAAACGCAGCATTATCCATTATTCTTTATTTTTCGCCTTCGTCTTAGTCTCCGCATACCATCTACGTATCTTCTTAAGGCTAGAAAACTGTTAAATTTCTAACTTCTACATTTGCGCACTAATTAATCTGAAACTTTTACCACATATTTCTTATAATGTGAACATATAATACACCTGCCTGGAGAGAAATAAAAAATACGTTGCAGCCGCCAAATTACTCTTCAAGGAACGACCACTCATATAAATTGAGGGAAATAAGGCAGAGGACGGACACTGGAAAGTTTTCTTTTCTCAATCGTACTATCAGGGACTGGAATGCTTTAACTGCATAATTACTAAAGGCTTAACTAACAAACAAAAATATATTTAAAACTAGGCTTCAGGACTTTATTAATAGACGGTAATTATACACAGTATTTAAAGGGTGTAAATGATATGTTATTGAAGTGTTGTATCAGTGAAGAATTATGTTGTGTCAGTGAAGTGTGTAGTGTAAGTGAAACGTGTTCCTGTCAGTGAAGCTTTATAGTTGATAGTGGCAGTGCATAGTGTTTGAACAGTGAAATGTTTTTGAAGTGTTAGTGAAATCAGGATAGAATCAGTGAAATGTGTCGTAGTTCCATTGCAGTGAGTGAGTTGACAGCGAAATGAGTGTAATTTGAAAGGTACTTGTGCAGATATGAACATATCATACTCGTGGGTTTTAGTTCGATCTTAGTTTTAAGATACAAATTAGATTTATTCAAATGTTATTTTAAGTGATCGTTTCATTTAATTTAGGATATTCCTTGTTGTTGTTGTTATTATTATTATTATTATTATTATTATTATTATTATTATTATTATTATTATATTATAATAAATTATTGTTAGTATTAATTATTAGTATTATTATTAATTGTATTTTTAATTAGTAAGTTTATTATTGTCATTATTGAGTGTAATTAGTTACCACTGCAAACGGATATATACCCATTGCAGTGTGAATAAATTTCATACATACATACATACACACATACATACATACATACAAGTCGGCCTGGTTGGCGCAGTTGGTACAACGCTGACCTTCTATGCCCGAGGTTGCTGGTTCGATTCCGGTGCAGGTCGATGGCATTTAAGTATGTTTAAATGCGACAGGCTCATGTCAGTAGATTTACTGGCATGTAAAAGAACTCCTGCGGGACAAAATTCCGGCATACCGGCGACGCTGATATAACCTCGGCAGTTGCGGGCATCGTTAAATAAACCATAACATTTTTTACATGCATACATACATACATGCATATACACACATGCATACATACATATACACACATGCATGCATACATATATACACACATACATACATACATACATACATATACACACATACATACATACATATATACACACATACATACATATATACATATACATACATACATACTGTACATACATAAAGACAATAGTTTCGCGACGGGAAGCAAAGACATCAGGTCCGCGTAAAATCTGAAGGATAAATTGGATCCACAAACTTTCCAAACAGCTAGAAAATTGATCTAAATCGCTACGTGAAAAATGATGTTGATGAGTCTTCAGGGCGTGGAGGAGCAGTTGCTGTAGTGAACTGTAGTCCCTAACCACCAATCCTCACTTGTGACGTGCAGCTATCAAGATTCCAGTCCTGACATTGATAAAAGCATAGTTAAAGGATTCTGAAGGACGGGGGTGGCTGGCAGTATTGTTGACCGGAAAGCGGTGAAAGGGACTGGATGTTGTATTGTTAGCTAAGGACAACACGGAACATCCCTCACCATACATCTGGTATTCTAGTATTCGCCTCGTTTCTCCCTTCACATAACAAGCAACGAGCTTGTTTCTGGACTCTTCAAGAGTCCTCGACAAGACAAAGCATTAAGACGTCTGTGTTTATCTCCCTTTCTGACTCCTTCAAACTCAAACTACCCAACTCGCGAATATCATTTAGTCCCACAAGCTGCTCCGAAAATATTCATATTATGACAAGCACAAGTCCAGACTTAACGATCATTCCGCCATATTTTTTAATTGAGGGATTTGCCGGAAAAAGGGCGTATACTTCAATATGGTTAACTGAGATACAGGCAATCTAAGATTTTAAAACGCACCTGAGTAAAATGATATACAGATAGTGAAGAAAATTATACATTAAATTAAAAATCTTAGCGAGTATAAATATTTTGTAGCATTTAGGCAATTTATATTATTAAATTTCCTTATATTTGTACCATATAAAACTTCGGTCTATATCCCCTTTATACATATAATGATTTGCTTAGGGGATTTAATGTAGATTTCAGATTTAAATTTCACACGAAATTGAAACAAAGATACATTTTATGACATGTATTATCTACTTCTAAAGTAATTTACATTATTTCAGATATACTGAGTAGACATTAAGTACGCAAAGCAAAATCTCTGACTATAACAGAAAAAAAGAAAATCTTCATTTTGTGTGAACATAAATAAAAATTTATTCTTTGTATAATCCTCATAACAATAAGCCCAAAAATCTAAATATTGTAACAAATCTCTTTATAGAACATAAAATATTTCCGTCTGAATCTACGAGTTTCATAAGTTTGTTTACTCTTAAAGCAAGGACAATAATGAACATAAAAAGCAGTCAAACGAAACAACTGGACTGACTAAATTGAACTATATATGTTTGCTTAGTCTCTACCAAGAGAAAACACACACAGTTGAAGCTGTAGTCGGGTGGTCCGGCGATAGTAAGATATTTTTTCTCCTATATAAGTTATAGTATAGTTTCATTTTAGATATTTCTATATTTTTTTGAGATGTTTGTTTAACCTACGCCACGCGGATCAGCGAAGCGCGTAATAGGCTCTTTATTCACTCAGTCTGACAGGCGCCTAACGCATTTAAAACCAGTAGACGCGAGGTAGGTTACTGAACTTTAGTATAGCATAAAGAGGTTTTTCCTGTATAGGAACGCGCTGGTAGCGTTGTTTGAATCTGGCAAACAATAGTAGCGTCTGGTGAGCGCGTCACCTTAGTGAGTATTTAAAAGGACGTGAGCCGAGCGTGTGCCCACCCCAGAAGATTGCCGGCCTGTGAGCCGAGCGCATATTTTCTCAGAATATCACCGGCCAGTGAGCCGATCGTGTGTTTCCCCAGACGATTGCCGGCCTGTGAGCCGAGCGTGTATTTTCGCAGAATATCACCGGCCAGTGAGCCGATCGTGTGTTTCCCCAGACGATTGCCGGCCTGTGAGCCGAGCGCGTATTTTCTCAGAATATCACCGGCCAGTGAGCCGATCGTGTGTTTCCCCAGACGATTGCCGGCCTGTGAGCCGAGCGTGTATTTTCGCAGAATATCACCGGCCAGTGAGCCGATCGTGTGTTTCCCCAGACGATTGCCGGCCTGTGAGCCGAGCGCGTATTTTCTCAGAATATTACCGGCCAGTGAGCCGATCGTGTGTTTTCCCAGACGATTGCCGGCCTGTGAGCCGAGCGTGTATTTTCCCAGACGATTACCGGCCTGTGAGCCGAGCGCGTATTTTCTCAGAATATTACCGGCCAGTGAGCCGATCGTGTGTTTTCCCAGACGATTGCCGGCCTGTGAGCCGAGCGTGTATTTTCTCAGAATATTACCGGCCAGTGAGCCGATCGTGTGTTTTCCCAGACGATTGCCGGCCTGTGAGCCGAGCGCGTATTTTCTCAGAATATCACCGGCCAGTGAGCCGAGCGTGTATTTTCTCAGAATATTACCGGCCAGTGAGCCGATCGTGTGTTCCCCCAGACGATTGCCGGCCTGTGAGCCGAGCGTGTATTTTCTCAGAATATCACCGGCCAGTGAGCCGAGCGTGTATTTTCTCAGAATATTACCGGCCAGTGAGCCGATCGTGTGTTTTCCCAGACGATTGCCGGCCTGTGAGCCGAGCGTGTATTTTCGCAGAATATCACCGGCCAGTGAGCCGAGCGTGTATTTTCTCAGAATATTACCGGCCAGTGAGCCGATCGTGTGTTCCCCCAGACGATTTCCGTCCTGTGAGCCGAGCGTGTATTTTCTCTGAATATTACCGGCCAGTGAGCCGATCGTGTGTTTGGTCAGAAGACTGCCGGCCAGTGGCGTGTTACTCACTTATATAGTCTACGGCCTGTGAGCCGATCGCGGGAGTATTAATAATATCTCCGGCACTTGTTCTGATCGTGTATATCTTATCATTCTCCGTTTTCCAGCCGATCGAAGTGATAAAGCATAGATTTCGCACTTTTTAGCTTTGTGATTTACTGAAAAAGTGACAGCAGCGATTTTAAACTGGCGTTAGACGAGAAGCCGAAATCACACGGAAGACAACAGCCAGTATTCCGTCGCTTGGACTCAAGCAAGGGACGTGAGCCGAATAAATACACTTAGTGGAAATTTACTCCTTGTTTTCTTTTCGTGAGAATGACGAATATCACATTATATCCTACGCCCACAAAACCACAAGGTCCCTGAGAAGAGATCTCCTCTACCGGGGGACAAGATCTTCCAGCATCTGTCCACAGACTTCTCCTCTGCCGGCGACGCGGCAGAACAAGAAGAGGGCAACCGTCGAAATTGGCGCAACCAACGTGTGCCACCAGGTAAAACCCGTCGCAAATGGCGCCCAACGTGTGCCACCAGGTAAAAAACCCGTCGCACAGTACAGTATCCGTAACGCTCAGCACTAGCTCTACTTGTAGACTGACTGACTAAATCGCGCACGCACGCAGCCCTGTCCTGCAGGTATGCACAGTACAATCAAAACAAAATTCCGCTACTATAATTATTCACTACATTTTAAACCGTTTTCCCGAAGAAGGGCGTAGAGGTCTATCCGCCTTTCTTCCGGCAAACCCCTCAATTTAGATACTTTATGGCGAAGATTTCTAAAAGCATTCAATAACTATAGTAATACCAATGATAATAGTGATGATAATGTTAACACAGATGAAGGAATGATGGTATCAGCTGGACTGAAATTCCTTAGATATGATTGTGGAGGTTTAGGGGATTTCACCACAAACTTTTTGTCAACGTAAAGATTCGTCACAGTTTGTTTCAGAGCTTTTCGTCACATAATGGCGATAAGTGACAAGAATATCCATTTTTTGCCGTTTAAAGTTTTGCTATGTATGTGAGCAAAAATTTTCAGTTCAATTGGAAGAAAGATGTGTTTCTGCGAAACTATAAAAATGAAAACCATGGAAATATTTTTTGAGACACTAATGAAAGAACAACCACGGAAAAATCTTGCGATATTACAAAAATAAAAACTATGAAAATGTTATGCGATACTATAAAAATAAAATCCATGAAAAAGATATGGAGATGTTTACAGGTAAATAAAAACGAAAACGATTGAAATGTTTCGCGACAGAATAAAAATAAAATCCATGGTAATTTATCAAATCTTACACATACATACAGCTATAAGAAACTCATTTCTTACTTAATTTGAGAAAGATCTGTCGGTTTTGTGATATTTTAAAACATTAGAAAAATTTTAGAAAAATTTAATGGATCTATATATTCATATGCGGATGATACAGTAGTTATTTTCAGTGGTTTTTCTTGGCAGGAAGCATATAGAAATGCTAATATAGGTACTAACATTGATAAAAAAATGGCTTAATTCCAACTTCCTTTCTTTAAATATATCTAAATCAACTTTAGTTCCTTTTTCGTTAACAGCTGCCAGTGTTCAAAATTTAAAATTTAGCGATAAATATAGACTAATAATACACAGTGAAAATTGTTTAGATCCCAAAAGTTGTAAATGTCCACCTTTGAAAGAAGCCACGTATGTCAAATATCTGGGTATCATTATTGATCAGAATTTAAAATGGCCTCATCACATTACTTATCTTTGTAAGAGGCTTCGTAAAACAATTTATAAATTCGTTAATCTTCGATGCTACTTACCTATTAGAGTTCTACGAAATGTTTATTTGCCCATTATTCAGTCTATCATTCAATATGGTATAATTGTTTGGGGTGGAAGTACAAAAATTAATCTTAGTCCGTTAAATTTACTACAAAAACGAATAATTAAAATTTGTTTGAAGAAACGTTTCGATTATCCAACTAAATTAATTTATTCTGAATTTAATGTATTTAATATTGAAGAAATTTATAAGTATACGCTGTTAAAATTTTATCGTAAAAATCGTAATAAGTTTGTATTACAGACACACAATTATGACACAAGACGAAATATTAATTCAACATTAGTAGAACCTAAATGTCTCACATCTGCTGGTCTAAAGCATAGCATAAATTTTGGCCCTCGGTTGTACAATGCTTTAACTAAATTACACCCAGAAATTCTAACATGTAACCCACTAACATATAACAAGAAAATTAGAAACGTGTTAATATCTTCAATTTGATTAAACAAATTTATAGTCTATGTGTATGAATTAATCAACCTATATTATATTTGTATTCTATAATTTTGAAATATATATTAGTCCTACTTTTCACGTGCGATATTATTTTTCTCTAGTGTTAATATTATATTATATAATTCCATTGCCGCTGTAATTATATTTTAGTTCCTATTTTATTTTACTTATTTATTTATATTATTATTTTTTTTTATTTTAATATTATATCTGAACTGCGACCGAGCACGAGCGCTGCTCATTCGGTCTCAAATTTTGTTAATACTACTGCATCTCCTTTTTATATTGCTTGCATTATTTTATTTGTATTTCTCTTTGTTTGTTTTGTAATTATATTTCTTTATTCTGTATATTTGAATTTGAATTTAAATTTAAATTAGAGTTTGTAAAAAATAATGTTCACAGCATGTATAAACTTATGAAACTAACATAATTTTCAAGTTATCAAAGTTAAACTGAGTTTCACTATCACAAGGTAATGTGTAAGATCTGGTAAAAATTTGGGACCAATGCCATCACTAATTTATGCCTACCAAGAAAATGTATCTATGTGATCTTATGTTTGAGTATATTTTCGATTTGTTACAACAATTAAACAAATTATTTAGGACAAATTAATAATCTAAATTAAGTGAACTATAAACTACTCAATTCAGCATTCTTTCAAGATTTAGTGGTAAAATTTATGTATGGGTATCTTAACTCTTGTGGTAGATATTGTCAGAAGTGTTACTGTATGCTTTGCCGTAATTTTTGTATGCGTTCGTAACCCTCTGTCCTTAATTGATATTATCACATCATATTGTAAATATGAATCCTCTTGTTGAGGTTCTGGCTGGTTGTTTGTATGCATTGGAGAGGGAAAGGAACTGGCCACCCTACCCCATTATCTCCTGGCCTAATACACAAATAATAACACATCGAATAATGTACTTCGAGCCTCTCCAGAGACATTCGTGTGGAAATTATGTCATTCAAATACATACTGCATCGCCAAATAAATTGTAAAACTACAGTCTAAAATTTTTTGTTTGAATTTTGTTTCTAGTCTCATCACGTATGTTTGGTAAAACGTGTGAAGTTCCAGGAAACCTTAACCATTAAAGAACTCAGCGCAGTTTCATAACAATGAATATTTTCGAGGGGAAGCTTTGAGTCACCACGACCAGAGGCGCTGTGGGAACGAAAACAAAGGAAAGCAAACATATTTTTTAGTTTTCAAGTGCCTTTGTAAACATAATTTTGAATCCAAATCGTCAAAAAGTTATTTACATATCACGCGGTAACTAAGGGAAATAATAACAAAAGAAAGCTTCAAAAGTCGCATAATAGCAAACGAATGCGGCCTCAGGCTGGGAAAGGGTAGCTTCCGCGAGTTGGAAGGGTTGAGTAGCCTCTCCCCTCCCGCGTCGAGTCTTTTGTTTGTTTGGGCAGGAGAAGGAAGAGGAGCGGCTGCGAGAGTGACAGCAGCCAGCAGGAGTGACGTTGAAAGAACGAGATGTGCCGGCAGCTGGAGCGTGGAATGGATGGAATGCGAGCGGCGGTGCAAACGTTTGTCTGTCCCAACCTGCCTCTAAATTAAATCTCGTGTTATGAGCTCCTCCTACATTTATCCTATTATTAAAAGCAGAATTAATTAGATAGGAAGGATTACGAGATTAAATACTTTGAATTGATGACATTATGTAACTATTAGTGTTCGTCTTGCCAACGTAAATGTGTCCGAAGAAAAAACATATTTGAACTCGTGTGATGCCTGGGAAGGCACACGGCACCTTCAGTCCTGAGAGAAACGAGGTAGTGGGTTTTTAAATCCCGAAAATATTTTCATCAATTTCTTTGTATTGTTTGTTTAACATCTCCTGTTATAGGTCTTAAAAACAAAATAAAAAAATTATTTACTTATTTATTTCTATTTATTTATTTATTTAGTAGATTTATTTCTACTGGCAGAGTTAAGGTCATAAAGCCTTCTCTTCCACTTAACCAGTATTAGAACAATAGTAAATCTAAAACTGACAGAAATACAGGAAATATATAATAATAATAATAATAATAATAATAATAATAATAATAATAATAATAATAACACTTACTTACTGGCTTATAAGGAACCCGGAGGTTCATTGCCGCCCTCACATAACCCCGCCATTGGTCCCTATCCTTAGCAAGATTAATCCAGTCTCTATCATCATATCCCACCTTCCTCAAATCCATTTTAATATTATCTTCCCATCTACGTCTCGGCCTCCCCAAAGGTCTTTTTCCCTCCGGCCTCTCAACTAACACTCTTTATGCATTTCTGGATTCACCCACACATGCTACATGCCCTGCCCATCTCAAACGTCTGGATTTAATGTTCCTAATTATGTCAGGAGAAAAATACAATGCGTGCAGTTCTGCGTTGTGTAACTTTCTCCATTCTCCTGTAACTTCATCCCTCTTAGCCTCAAATATTTTCCTAAGAACCTTATTCTCAAATACCCTTAATCTCTGTTCCTCTCTCAAAGTGAGAGTCCAAGTTCCACAACCATAAAGAACAACCGGTAATATAACTGTTTTATAAATTCTAACTTTCAGATTTTTTGACAGCAGACTGGATGATAAAAGCTTCTCAACCGAATAATAACACGCATTTCCCATATTTATTCTGTGTTTAATTACCTCCCGAGTATCATTTATATTTGTTACTGTTGCTCCCAGGTATTTGAATTTTTCCACCTCCTCAAAGAATAAATTTCCAATTTTTATATTTCCATTTCGTAGAATATTCTGGTCACGAGACATAATCATATACTTTGTCTTTTCGGGATTTAGTTCCAAACCTATCACTTTACTTGCTTCAAATAAAATTCTCGTATTTTCCCTAATCGTTTGTGGATTTTCTCCTAACATATTCACGTCATCCGCATAGACAAGCAGCTGATGTAACCCGTTCAATTCCAAAACCTCTCTGTTATCCTCAACTTTCCTAATAGCATATTCTAGAGTCAACTTAAAAAAGTAAAGGTGATAGTGCATCTCCTTGCTTTAGCCCGCAGTGAATTGGAAATGCACCTGACAGAAACTGACCTATACGAACTCTGCTGTACGTTTCACTGAGACACATTTCAATTAATCGAACTAGTTTCTTGGGAATACCAAATTCAATAAGAATATCATATAAAATTTCTCTCTTAACCGAGTTTTTATTTCTCTAAATAAATCAAAACCTCTAGTGAGATTACTGTTGATAATTGCAGAATGAATATTAGAGTGAACTAGGTGTGGCCTTTTAGAGTAAGTATTAAAATAAGTGATGTTAAGTTTGATTACAAGTTTTGTTATTCCACCCATATAGTTTATGCTCTCTGGTAGAACTTTTATCAGTTATGAATTGTAGTTACTTATTATCTTTGTAATTATACACATTTAAAATAACTTAAGACTGTTCCACAATAAACCGAGAACGGAAACGACAACGAGAACGGAACTATTGTTAAAATGAATGTATTTAAATCTGAGCATTCACAATTCATTTTCACGTTCCCGTTCTCGGGCTCCGGCAAGCTTTTCGTTAATTGTGATTCCTCAAATTTAAATACAATTATTTTAACAATATTTCCGTTCTCGTTGTCGTTTCCGTTCTCGGTTTATTGTGGACCAGGCTTTACATTCCATCTAATTATGATGAGCAATGATCTTCCTGGCTTTGATCTACAAGTTGGCCACAAAAAAAATGAGAAGGAACTTAAAAGCAGTGTTGCCACACCACTTTAAGTGATTACTGGTACAAGTGTTTCAAGTATCACATTTTACGATAACCCGCTTTTTAGTTTTGTAAAAATATCGAAGAAACTTTATACCGCAGCTGGGAGAAGTAAAATATTTTGTTCTTTATGAAATATTGTCTCAAACAGAGGAAAAATTCATAAGTTTGAAAGTAAATCAATAAGGTAATATAACTTGACTTTCAAATTATTCTAGGACAAACAACGAACTCTGTGTGTATTGATTGGAAAGTGTTTACACATCAATTATTTACATGTATAAAACAAAGAACGTGAGGTATATATTGACTTCTTCAACAAAAACTTAAACGGAAGGAAAATATTTCTAAGTGTAGTCCCTCGTTCATTAATGTTGACTATAGTATAATTCGTGACCTGACAAGCCTCCATTACATACAGGGTGGTTCAGAAAAAGTGTCTAAAATTTAAACAGGAAATAAATAATTGATTAAATGGCGATCTTACTCGTGTTAATTGTGTAAGCATGTGCGGCTAACAGCTGTTTCGGTGCTTCTTCACACCATCCTCAGAGCCTACTAGATCTCGGCGTCATCTCGAACTTCGCTGCCTGTTGCGTGGGTGCGTTCGATTGTTGAAAAGTGTTGAAATGTGGTGTCAAATAGTGTGTGTGTTCTGAAATTGATCTGTGTGTTGAGAATTTGACTAGGGTGTGTTTTAGTGTGTCTGTATATTTCATATTGTTCTAGTGTGTTGAGTTTTTGGTTCTTGGGTTGTATGTGTAGGATTTCCATGTCTGCATTTATGTTATTGTATGTGTGGTTAGCATTAGTTATGTGTTCGGCATGTGTAGATGTATTGTGTCCTCTGGTTATTGCTTTAATGTGTTCTTTGTATCGAGTTTGGAATCATCTGCTTGCCTGTCTAATGTAGAAACTGTCGCAACTATTACATGTGAGTTTGTATACGCCTGTGTGGTTGTATTTATTTTTTGTGTTGTTTGTGTGTTGAGATGTCTTTGTAGTGTGTTTTCTGTTCTGTACGCTATGTTGTATTTCTGTTTTCTGAATGAGGATGCGATCTTGTGTGTGTTTTCGTGTGTATTTCTTGTGTTCTTGTGTTTGTGTTGTGTTTTGTGTGTTTTTGTGTTTGTTGAGTTTTTGTTTTGTCTTCCTTATGATGTCGTCTATTATGTTTGGGTTGTAACCATTTTCTTGTGCTATGTATTTGATTGTGTTCACTTCTTCATTGTAGTGTTGTTGGGTCATGGGTATGTTGAGTAATCTGTGTACCATTGTCCTGAATGCAGCATGTTTGTGTTGTGTGGGGTGACAGTTTCTACATTGGACACACAGGCAGATGATTCCAAACTCGATACAAAGAACACATTAAAGCAATAACCAGAGGACACAATACATCTACATATGCCGAATACGTAACTAATGCTAACCACACATACAATAACATAAATACAGACATGGACATCCTACATATACAACCCAAAAACCAAAAACTCAACACACTAGAACAATATGAAATATACAGACACACTAAAACACACCCTAATCAAATTCTCAACACACAGATCAATTTCAGAACACACACACTATTTGACACCACATTTCAACACTTTTCAACAATCGAACGCACCCACACAACAGGCAGCGAAGTTCGAGATGACGCCGAGATCTAGTAGGCTGTGAGGATGGTGTGAAGAAGTACCGAAACAGCTGTAAACTGCTTACACAATTAACA
The DNA here is from genome assembly GCF_040183065.1 of Periplaneta americana. NCBI lineage: Eukaryota > Metazoa > Arthropoda > Insecta > Blattodea > Blattidae > Periplaneta > Periplaneta americana. The sequence continues at coordinate 129,595,572 of NC_091133.1, forward strand.
CGAGTAAGATCGCCATTTAATCAATTATTTATATTGAAGTGTTAAAAGTAGTGTACGAAAGATTCAACATGGATAAACAGGAAATATGAAATATTCTACAGAAGATTTTGAGATAAGGACGTTTGGGGTCTGTGAAGCCAGATTAAGGAAATATGAGTTTAAACATGTCTATCGTTCTAGCATACTATTTTTCATATCATCTACATTTATTATTTACATTTATTTACACTATTATTATTTCAGTTATTTATATTTTCAAAATATTCTCATTTCATTTAGAAATCAGAGTTAACAACGTACTGTACGTACGCTACTGTGGTCAATTCTGTCGTCGACTCATATCATGTTTTGTGATGTGACAATATACTCGTAAATACGATGGGCAGAATCACTTTCTGAGCGACAAATAAAACGTAATGGATTGCCTACTTGTAAATAATAAATGTAAATAATATACTGTATGCTGGTGACCGTCATTTCCAGCACTTGTGAGATACAAAATGGTATTTGTTAACTAAGATTTGTATATGACATTAAAATAATTTTAAAATTAAAACAAAATATGAATGATAAGCGTAAATAATTGTAAATGAAGTGGACAGACAGAATAAAAAACGAAACTGTGTTGGAAACAGTGATATTGAAACTGATCAGGAAGAAAAAAAAAAGGAATTGGTTGGGTCACTGGCTCAGAAGAAACTGCCTAATGAAGGATGAAATGGAAGGAATGGTGAACGGGAGAAGAGTTCGGGGCAGAAGAAGAAGAAGATATAAGATAATAGACAACATTAAGATATATGGATCATACCCTGAGACTAAGAGGAAGGCAGAAAGTAGGAAAAAATTGTAGAATGCTGAGTTTGCAGTGAAAGACTTCCCCTTGGGCAAAAAGCTATGAATGATTAATATGGAACATAGTAAGTGATAGCTGTAGACATATTTGCGATCATATGTGATGCGAAATGGGAACTCTTGTCTCCCAAGTAAATTGTACAGAAGAGATGAAAAATGAAGTTCAGATCATAAATATCAATTTTTTGTTTTGAGTTGATTTCTTTTCATTGTTATATTCTCTTCCCATCCAATGTTCAGTTAATTGCATATTTCAAAGCTAGATAGCAGAATAATAATATGCGTTACAATAGCGGTATGTTGAAGTTTTCATGTTCGAGGAAAAGTTTGAAAAAGCGAAACATAGTTGAGCTTTTTTAATTTCCGAGAATTGAAAGAAAACATACCGCTCGTGAATCGTACATTATTTTGTGCGAAGATCGTTTATTACATACCTGAAAGAGGAATTTCTAATTAGTTGCAATGAAATCTCCATCTTGGTTTCTGTTCAATGACGGCAAATTTGCAAAACAAAAATATCTATCTTCAACATTGTTGCTTTAAAATGTTTTCTGTGTATATTATAATCTAGCAGGCCGTGATATACGTCTGTCTTTTTTCTCCCCCAGTCTATGGAATCTTGTTGATTTTTTCACGGCTTCCTTAATGTTACTTGCATCACGAATGCAGTAACTTTAATAGAGTTGAAGAGTTTACTTAATTTTTGCAAATATTTAAAAACAATAATTAACAGTGCAATTTAGGTGAAATTACAGTGGTAAGTTTCCAATTTATAATTATTACTATATTGAACGTCTCTAAAAATAATATGTTAAAAGCCTAAAGCAGTAAAATCAATATGTTACTTAAGCGGTAAGAAGAGGGAAATTGTTATATGTGTTGGGTTGGGAATACTGAATGTGGAATTTTAGACTTTCCGCGGATTGGTTTTGTGCAGAAACCAAGCAAATACGCACGATCTCGCACAAAAGTCTTATTGTTAACAATCACTGCTACCGGTACTAAAAGAAATCTCAGGTCGCTATGGAAATTTTACTAAATACATTGAAGCGACAAGAAGTCCCATCTTGAAGTACCAGGGCAATTTTTGTGTTAAATTGTATGTATTTTTATCCTGTATAAGAAAAAGCGAAAAAAGTAAATTTTGAATATTTTCGACAAAGGTTCCTTTTCTCATTATCGCATCACATATCTCATTCATCTAACTTCGCAGACCCCAATATTGATAGGCCTACACAAGAATATTAGATAATTCGGTAAAATAAAAGGTGGTGAATATGATGTACATCAATGACATCATCGACAATCCTATCGATATTTAATTACTTTTTCCTTCCTCCTGAAAAATTTTGTTCTATACTGCCACATAGGATATTTCATAAAATCAACGACGATGTTTACTGCAATCATCTTGATTGAGAATGCCTCTAGAATCCGTTCCGAAATTTTTGCCACAATAACTTTATTTCGAATCACCTGCATTTATAAATATCTCTGTAAACATAAAACCAAGGAGGAATCGCAGATCATCATCGCTGCTTTAATATTTCTCTAGAAAGATTGAAGTTTATCCTGCAACCTGAATAATTTATGACCACTCGGAGAAAAGAAGCCAGTGTTTTAAGTATGCCTTCAGTTGATTGCACAAATGGAATGGAACATTTTAGCGGCGGTTTTAGAGCTTTCATTTAAGCCTCGTGTCGTAATGGATTACTTTGTGACGCATTTCACAGTAATATGAGCGTAGATGGTAGCTTAGTGACGTCAGACATTTCTTTTCTGCGGACGGCAGACCGGCTAGCGGAAGGCATTCTACGCAATTAACAAGCAGAGCAGGTTTTAGTTACGGGCCACGGTTTGTATGACGCAACTCTGCTGGGACGTGGGGGCTGTCTTGGTTCGAACATCGTTTGTGGCATATATGGTCGTACTTTATACAATAGCTGTGAAAAGCGTTTGGTTACATGGATGCCTACGTCATTACCATAACCATTTTACCTTGAATAATGACACCTTGCGCCCTTTTTGTCTGCATTATTCACAAGGGAAGGGTTTCGGCTCGAACAGGAATTTTTGGTTAAAAATTTGTACAGAGACTTACCTCACAATGGTGATGAAGTCCGTAAAAGCATTCATTTGTGTAACTCTCCGTTTGGTTGGTATTGGTCAATACACTTCTTTTAAAAATGTAGCCTACATGAGGATTCTCTATAAAATGCATGAAACAGCATGGAGCAGAGCGATAAGCACAACACGCAGAAGCAACACCTGAACAATCTTCTGAACCACACTCCAGTGCTGAAAAATCAAATGCCACCTGAATTACATTTTTTAAGTCCGAGACTTGTTCAGGATTCACGTAACCAGCTGACTGCCAGGAATACTGAAGCATAGGGCGGTACACTGGAGCAGACAACTGGTTATGAATAACAGAGTGCATTTTCATTATAAACACTCGATTTCCCAAGTTAAGTTCTGGATTCTCAGCAAGACTCCTTATGCAATCTGTTATCCTCCGAACATAATATTGTCTAAGGAAATAGATATTCAGAGGCTGGATATATTTAGTTTTTCTAGGTGGAATGATCATACATTCCATGTCCTAGCCTTGGAATGATTCATTTATTAAGGTTGTGTCCTTGTGCGCATTCAATGACTCACACAACAATGTGCACTTTTGATTAGCTGCAATATTTTCGGACAGAACGTTGAAGAAAAATGTTTTTAAATGGGCTTTAGACATTTTACCAGTCGCACTAGCTTCTAGGCTAGGCTAGGCTTACGGGTAAGGTGTCCCATCCCCTTAACTTGTGCAGTGCTCTCCCCACCCCTCAACTTGTACAGTGCTCTAACAGACAAACCCACATTACACAAACGAATGCTTTTGGGAGCTTTACAGAAATATAAAGATGGGCCTGTATACAAATTTTGGATACGAAATTCCTGTTCGAACCGAAACCCTTCCCTTGTGAGATACTTGTCAATGACGATTATGCACACATAATCAACAAGACTCTGGTCACATAAGAAACATAAAAAATATATATTACAATTATATGAACACTAATAAATATAATATAATATAAAAAATTAGTAAAAGTCAGACATGTTTCGGAGATGCTTCTCCATCCTCAGTGACTTTACCATGACGGCTGGTTCAGGTGATCGAACCGCGTTGTTGCTTGGCTTAAGCAACAACGCGGTTCGATCACCTGAACCAGCCGTCGTGGTAAAGTCACTGAGGGTGGAGAAGCATCTCCGAAACATGTCCGACTTTTACTAATTTTTTAATGATTATATTATATTTATTAGTGTCCATATAATTGTAATATATATTTTTCACGTTTCTTATCAAATCTATGAACACTGTATAATTGGCTCAACATTTGTGGTTTATCTTTGAATACGCTGGTCATATGTTTGGAATGACACAAGGACATTCTTTAAAAATTACACAAAAAGTGAAATACTCTCGTTCCTAAAGGAATACATGTCATTTTTAAAACTTCTACAATATTCGTCCAAAATGTATTAATTTTAAACTCTATTAACATGCCTACAATACTATCCTCTGTACAAAATTTGGTGCCACTAGCACATATAGTTTTGAAATTATATATATATATATATATATATATATATATATATATATATATATATATATATTATACTTTATATTGACGTTACTAAAAATGCAACTTGCGACAAAATTTTCAAAATTGTTAGTTCATATTGGCTCAAACCTTGAATATAGTCAAGGGAATATAAATTAATAAGCTTTTAAGCTCGAGTCACAATAAATTTTTAAGTGGATTTTTCTTAATGTTTCACCATTATTTTACTATATCGTCCCCTTAATGGAAGGAAAACATTTTCTTTCCTGTTGAGAATCAACCCGAATCACTGAATTTCTGGCTGAAATGTTACCTCCATAGACAGAGTTAGAAAGAAATAAATAATGTTGAAATTAAATCCCTTTGTAAATAATCATTTGTACCTTTCCACATACAGGGTGATTTAGTAAAAGCGTGCCAAAATTAAACAGGAAAAATGTGGAATGCTGTACAGAACATACTTTACGACTGATTTATCTTGCATTCGTACAAGCTATGTTACAATACGGCATTATAGGATGAGGTAATGCTTATAGTACCTCCCTCATGCCAATAACATAGAAACCGAAATATAGACTATTTAATTTATATTCACATAAATGTACAGCCAAAAGATCAGACAACATACGCTTAACGCTTTAGGTACCACAACTATAGATTATAATCACAGTAGCAACTTCGGTCCAAGGCTCTATAACAAGATAACAGCTTAATTACCAAACATACAATTTTCTTATGCTCCTTATTAAAAAAAAAACAATTAAAAATTGCTGTTTATAGAGAAAATTTGAAGTTCAATTATTGTGATATCTGTGTTTTTTCTTTCTCTTTTTATTTCTTTCTCACTTATTTAATAAAATGTCTTAACATTATGTGGAATGTATCCTGAGCACGAGTATGTAACATACTCTTTCTGGGGCTGCTAGAGTGTTTTATAAAAAAAAAAACAATATGTATCTTTGTTCTGGCAATAAATTATTATTATTATTATTATTATTATTATTATTATTATTATTATTATTATTAAACACAATACTTAATCTTATTCCTCACAGTTTCCACCGAGTATGTTTATTGATATTATTTTTTGGAAAATATCAATGTTACATTGGTTAACCTTAGAAACAGTTTTTTGCTGTTCCTGAAAAGTTTACTTTTTGTGGCTCATGCTCTTTCTGAAATGACCGATTATTATATATTTTATATAAGCCTATATAGGCTTGTCGACCTGGGTAGTGTAGTCGGTATAGCACTGGTCTTCTATGCTCGAGGCTGTAGGTTCGATCCCGGCCCAGGTCGATGGCATTTAAGTGCGACAGGCTCATGTCAGTGGATTTACTGGCATGTAAAAGAACTGCGGGACAAAATTCCGGCACATCCGGCGACGCTGATATAACCTCTGCAGTTGCGAGCATCGTTAAATGAAACATATGAAAAAAAAAAATCCTACCCTTGCCCTTATATTCCCTGGAAAAGAAATGGTCAGAGCGAAGTGAAAAATTATGATCAATAAGAATATTACAGTCAATACCTAGAATCGAACCAAAGTTCTCGGAATAAGGCCGCACTACAGTACTAAGGATCATGTATACAAAATTCAAAGTAGGCACGCAGGCCTTCGCTGTAGCGCACATAAAATTCAATGACGCCCACAGCAGTTGAGTACCCTCTCGTCTGACTGTGGATTGAATGGTCTGTAACCATTACCAGTGATGGAAGTTACATTCGCCACACTATTGTGATCCCGTCTATCCTATTATACAGCAGTTCGTTTGTTTGTCAGTCGCTGCACCCTGCCATGACGTAATAAGAACAATGCGACTTTGCATGGACCTTCATTGTGAGGCTCTCTCCCTCTACATTGGCTAAAGACGAAGTGGTACGAGTTCCAGTAAGACGAACGTCGATAATTTCTAGCTAACCAGATAAAACAGTCCGTGTTACTCGCAAGTAACATCCCGCCCGCACTATGATACTTATCCACTTTGCTAGGGCAGATTCCCGGCGATGTGCCTATAATGCGGTTTACAATTTATTTCTTCTTGTGTTCATACTTTCATATTACCGGTTGTTCTCTATCGTTGTGAAACTTGGACTCTCACTTTGAGAGAGGAACAGCAGTTAAGGATGCTTGAGAATAAGATGCTTAAGAAAATATTTGGGGCTAAGAGGGATGAAGTTACAGGAGAATGGGGGACGTTACACAAAGTACAGGGACATCATTTTATTTTTACTTCAATTTTTATTGTACCTGAGTTTTTGAATGTACTTCACTCCCACCCCTTCAACCGTCTTCCACACAGATCCAAGACCGCATATACAGTTATAGTAGCCACAGTACGTTCCAAAATTATGTTCGCATTTTCCAGTGACGAAAGAGCTTTCAATATTGAATCATTTTCGCACAGGTACTGTCGTCCATTTGCCTACGTCGTATCCCGGTTTCCCCAACCAGCTTTTAATTGCCAGCTAGTGGCTGGGCTGTCTTAGCTCTTTTCTGAGAACATTAATTTCTATTAGGAATTGGACGTCTACGTAATATTATACAACTGTTTAAAATAACTTAAACGAAAGGGCCTCGTTAAGTAATTACCTGTCACGTGATTTCCCTCCTTTCTACGACCCTACGACATAACCACTTGGACGGACAGTAGATAGTATGTCTGAGTAATTTTATCTTTTCTGGCAGAAGTGAAGATTGAATTTACAGTACGTAAGGTACTCTTTTATAGAGTAGGTACAGAATTATTTCAACATGAGTTACTACTACGAAGAACTGGTAATTGGAATTAAGTACAATATGCTATAGTGCGATAATATGCACATTAGAACTGAAGCCTGTATCGAAATGTGTTTAAATATCCATATTATGATTATTTTTCAATTTAACTTCATTCTCTATATTGTACGCTAATATGTTGTAGACAGTATAATATACACTGCATAATGAATACGTCCACATGGACAGCTCAGTTCGTGAGTAAAAACACTCATTGTTAATACTGTACTGTATTTTGATTAAACAAAAACCTAATGAAAATGATTAAACTCAAAAGCGCAATATTTCCTAGTTTACTAAATGGATGAACTACTTTTCTTCCCTCCTATACCTAGTAAAGTGATTTGTTTGTATATTACGTCAGTATCATTGAACTCCAGTCGTGGAAGGGGATAGCAAACGTATAGGTATAGGCAAGTTAATATTAAAAATGTTAGTAAAAATAAAACGATGTCCCTGTAGAACTGCACGCATTGTATTCTTCACCTG